>NC_047159.1:0-35000 GCF_009819705.1 Hippoglossus hippoglossus | reverse complement strand
GGTCACCTGGGGTCACATGAGGGTCACATGAGGGTCACCTGTGGTCACATGAGGGTCACCTGGGGTCACATGAGGGTCACCTGGGGTCACATGAGGTCCATGAGGGTCATCTGAGGTCCATGAGGGTCACCTGGGGTCACCTGTGGTCACATGAGGGTCACCTGGGGTCACATGAGGGTCACCTGGGGTCACATGAGGTCCATGAGGGTCATCTGAGGTTATCTGAGGTCACATGAGGTTACCTGGGTCATCTGTCATCACACAAAAGTTAACTTAGGCATTATCATCAATCCTAACCGGTGTCTCTCTCTTTCTAACTGTCTGTCTGCAGGAGTCTGTCCAAGAAGTATCACCCCAAGAGAAGCAGAGGAGATGAGAGCAGGTCAGTCATCACACAGTCATCACACACACACACACAACACACACACACACAACACACACACACACACACACACACACACACACACACACAGTTGTTACAGGTACACCTGGTGTGTGATTGGCTGTTACAGGTACACCTGGTGTTTGGCGTTCGCTGCGACTCTCCATCAGTTGAATGAAGTCGCAGTACAGAGAGAGGAACTTGCTGAAAACCTGAACTCACAGATCGTCTGTGATTTGACACGATTCACTCACGAGCTGAAGACTGAGAGGAAAACAGTGAGTAAACAACACACACACACACACACAAAGAAACAATGTTTGTTGTCACATGTTGACAGGTTAACCCTAACCCTAAATGTTTAATTATATATTCATATGTTCATTATAGGCATTCAATAATAATAACAAGATAAAACTGACAATATATTATAAAGTTAACATAAAAAACAAGAATATGATTCAAAGTTTGTAATTGTTTTATAATCAATCAAGTGTTTAATGAGGTTATTATTTGTTTTATTCACAGATTTTATGTTTATTTAGACTTTTCTTTTTATAAGTTGATTACACCTCAGGAGCTTTCGGTAGAAAACGTATGAGACTTTTACTTTGGTGGTCAGTGGATCTCTGGCTTGTTATTGGTTGTCAAACAGGAAGTACAAACGTCACCAGTTTCTTAATGGTTCGTATCCTCTTGCAGCATTTTCAAGATGGCCGCCGTGCCCAGCAGCACATTGAGAGCTCGTGGAAACAGTTGGAGTCTGTGAGTGACCTCTGACCCCTGACCCCACATATACCTGACCTTTATGGCCCCACCCACTTGTTAAAAACTGTACAAAACACAAAGTTGAAACTTGTATTGTTTATTCAGAAGAAACAAGTAAAAAACAGTTTATTCTCTCTTCAGATTCAGACGTAACGACAGAAACACTAATGATGTGTTCATTGATTTGTTGTTTACTTGTTGATCAGAGTAAACGTCGGTTTGAGCGTGACTGTAAAGAGGCTGAACGAGCTCAACAGGTCTCCGACAGAATCGACCTCGACAACAAGACGGACGGAGAAAAGGTTTTTACCATTTTATATAAATATAAAAGCAATGACTGACAGAAGATATGTTCTAACTTTACTCATTCAAAACAATTGAGTGTTCATACATAATGAATGCTTACCAATCAATACATGTGATCAATACATGTATTGTATGATCCAACATTATAGATGAAACTCAACTAAATTGATCTCTCTCTCTCTCTCTCTCTCTCTCTCTCTGTCTCTCTCTCTCTCTCTCTCTCTCTCTCTCTCTCTCTCTCTCTCTCTCTGTCTCTCTCTCTCTCTCTCTGTCTCTCTCTCTCTGTCTCTCTCTCTCTCTGTCTCTCTCTCTGTCTCTCTCTCTCTCTCTCTCTCTCTGTCTCTCTCTCTCTCTCTCTGTCTCTCTCTCTCTGTCTCTCTCTCTCTCTGTCTCTCTCTCTGTCTCTCTCTCTATGTCTCTCTCTCTCTCTCTCTCTCTCTCTGTCTCTCTCTCTCTCTCTGTCTCTCTCTCTCTCCATGTGTCTCTCTCTCTCTCTCTGTCTCTCTCTCTCTCTGTCTCTCTCTCTGTCTCTCTCTCTCTATGTCTCTCTCTCTCTCTCTCTCTCTCTCTCTCCCTCTCTCTCTCTCTCTCCCTCTCTCTCTCTCTCTCTCTCTCTCTCTCTCTGTCTCTCTCTCTGTCTCTCTCTCTCTCTCTCTCTCTCTCTCTCTCTCTCTCTCTCTCTCTATGTCTCTCTCTCTCTGTCTCTCTCTCTCTGTCTCTCTCTCTCTCTCTCTCTGTCTCTCTCTCTCTCTCTATGTCTCTCTCTCTCTGTCTCTCTCTCTATGTCTCTCTCTCTCTCCATGTGTCTCTCTCTCTCTCTCTCTCTCTCTCTCTATGTCTCTCTCTCTCTATGTCTCTCTCTCTCTCTCTCTCTCTCTCTCTCTCTCTCTGTCTCTCTCTCTCTCTATGTGTCTCTCTCTCTCTCTCCGTGTGTCTCTCTCTCTCTGTGTCTCTCTCTCTATGTCTCTCTCTCTGTCTCTCTCTCTGTCTCTCTCTCTCTCTATGTCTCTCTCTCTCTATGTCTCTCTCTCTCTCTGTCTCTCTCTGTCTGTCTGTCTGTCTGTCTGTCTGTCTGTCTGTCTCTCAGCGTTGTTCACTAAAGGTGAGTTTTCTTCATTCTTGTAAATCCTTGAGAAGCATTAACGTTAACATGTTAAATAAAGGTCAAAGGTCACAGAGACCAGGTGAACAACCACAGGATGGTGATTATAGTTTTCTGCTGGTTTCAGGCTCGTCACACGGCTCAACAGAAACAACAAGCAGCTGAAGAGTCCAGGAAAGACTACGTGACCAGTTTAAACCAGTTTAACCAGGACCAGCACCAGCACTACCACACACTGGTACCAGTCATATACCAGGTAAACCATCAGTACCACACAGTGGTACCAGTTATATACCATGTATATCTTGAGGACGATCATACACAGTTTTTCAGCGTGAGTTCTGTTCCGTGTTCGTAGCGTATCCAGGACATGGAGGAGCGACGGATCGAGAGAATCTGTGAATCGATGCGTTCGTCAGCAGAAGCTGAAAGAAAAGTTCTTCCTGTGGTCAGTGGCTGTTTGGACGCCATGATGGATGCCGCTGAGAGCATCCAGCCCAGGATGGTGAGTGTTCGGTGGGACAAGTGTTGAGACTGACATTTTTTCATTTAACTGTGACTTTTGTCAATAGTTTTTATCACACGTCATGTAGTTCTAAGATGATTGAATATGGAAACTCAGGGTTCTGCAAGGGAACAAGACGTGACCTGAGTCCCTGCAGGGTGTTCTGCTCGTTCTCAGTGAGTCTGTTCTCTGCCACAGTGTTCAACATGTTCTCAGCTGCTGTTAGATTCAGGATCGGGGCTGGTTCTGCTTTGGAGCTGGTTCAAGCTGTGAACCCTAAGTCTAAAACCAAATCTTAACCCTCAAACAGTCCATTCAAAGTGGGTCAGAAAGTGAGGACCAGCCAAAATGTCCTCACTCTAACCTATACACACATCTCGTTAAACAATATATTGTAAATCAAACCAATGTTTTGCTCTTCACCAAAACGAAATGTTTTTTTTCCATAAGAGAGAGAGTCGTGCTTGATGTTATTGTCACAATAATCCCGCCCCCAGCCTCTGACGCAGGCGGTTCTTTCTTCTAGACGAGCAACAAGTTGATGCTACTTTAGTACTTTGGCTGTGAAACACAAACAACTGGTTCCAGATCAGGAACTGGCTCTGAATGTGTGGTTCAGTGTTTGGCTTGTTTCAGTCTCAGGTTCTGGTTCTGGTTGTGAAAGAAATCAGGTTGCTATGACAACCAAACTATCTTCATGACAACAAAGTAATACAACCACTGAAGAAGATGATGAGACACAATGTAGAAAGGTCAGAGATCACATCTGTGTTTGTGTGTGTGTGTGTGTGTGTGTGTGTGGGTGTGTGTGTGTGTGTGTGTGTGTGTGTGTGTGTGTGTGTGTGCAGGACACCCGTCAAGTGGTGGAAGTGTACAAATCAGGTTTTGACCCTCCAGGTGATGTAGAGTTTGAAGATTATAGCGCCACCATGAGGAGGAGCATCTCTGAATCCAGTTACCTTGACAACCGGACTGAGGGGCGGAGACATGGCAGGAAGTTGTGGCCCTTCTTACGAAAAAACAAAGTATGTTAACGACATTTTACAATCTGCATTATTTTCTTCATCATTGGTGAAGTATGTAAAACAGACATACCTGTCCCCCTAACCTGTCTGTCTCTCAATCTCTCTCTCTCTTTCTCTCTCTCTCCAGTTGTTGACCCTCCTGTCCTCCCCCCGGCAGCCCCCCCCTCCACCCCCAACCTCACCTTCACCTGGGGACGTGGTTAACTGTCCACAGTCTCCACCCCCTGCCTCAAGAGACCCAATCACACAGCGACTGAATGACCTCATGACCTCTGGTTCCAGAACCAGGAAGCAGTGTCTGCGCAGCCTGAAGAGAGGGGTACAACCACATGTTTGTACTTCTATCTTAGTGAGGACGCTCATTGACATAATGCAATCCCTAGCCCTAACAAATAAATTCTGTGTAGTTGCACTTGTAGTTTGTCTTTTTGAAGCTAATGTACTGTAATGTATTGTTGTTCTGGGTTTGTTCCCTCATGGTTGATGCACTTATTGTAAGTCGCTTTGGATAAAAGCATCAGCTAAATATAATGTAATGTAATGTAACCCCCACTAACCCTAACCACCTAACCCTAATTCTGACTAACCCTAGCCCATTGAAAAAGCAAAGGACCAGTCAAAATGTCCTCACTCTGTCAGGTCTATGCTTAAAATGGTCCTCACACACAGTCACACACACACACATATTTGTATGTTTTAATGGTGTCTTTTTTCCTTCTTGCTCCTTGTGGACAGCTGTCTCTCAAACTGGTCAGTACCTCACCTGTCACAGTTGTGTTACAACATGATGTTTACACTCGTGTGTGTGTGCGTTTGTGTTACATTTTGTTGATTGTGTTGTTTCAGGGCTCAAGTCCTGCAGACTGTAGTCACCTTTCTCCTGAACAAAGAAGGAAAAAACTTCAGACCAAAATCAACAACATCAACGAAGAGATTCAGAGAGAGAGAGAGCAGAGGTAACACACACCAGTGACACCTAGTGGTCGGAGGCACTATGTTTTCAGGTCGTCCTTCTCATTCTGGTGAACATGATGTCTCAGGACGGTCTTAAAGGGATAGTTCACCAAAAATCTAAAGTCCCTCATTATCTCATCAGCACTATGATGGAGGGGGGGTGAAGTGTTTGAGTCCACCAAACACTTCTCAGGGGTAAACTTTGTTAGAGCAGAATCAAATACAATTGAAGTCAATGGGACCAGACATTCAAATGTAATAAAACGACAGAAAAAAACACAACACGCCTCCATACTGCTCCTGTGGCGTCATCAAGTATCCACAAGCCCAATTCAAATTCAACTTGAAACTAGGTCATTTACACCAAGTTGTCAATCAATCAATCACATTTTATTTGTAAAGCCCATATTCACAAATCCCAGTTTGTCTCAGAGGCTTTAACAAGGTGAGACGTCCTCTGTCCTTAACCCTCAAGAGTCAAACTACTAAAACCTTTAACAGGTAAAGAAGGTAGAAACCTCAGAGACACATGTGAGGATCCGTCTCCCAGGACGGACACAAGTGAACAGATGTCACGTGTAACAGAGAACATCAGAAAGATAGTATTTTTACAGCAGTGGTCACCAACCTTTTCAAACCCAAGATCACTTTTTAATTCCAAACGTAAGCCGAGATCTACCACCCTGATATCTTCCAAAAAAAACATTTGGAGGGTCATATTTATTATTATTTGGTTCTGATTCTCGATCCACCATCATAATCCACGATGTGGATTTGCGGACGATAAGGCAAAGGGACTCCGGGGAAGAAGTCAAGTCAGTAACATGTATTGATGAGATATTAATATCTTAGATGTGATAAGGATGGAGAAGAGGAAGGAGAAGCTGGGAAGAGAAGCTCCGTGTGTCATGTGTCCCCCGACCTTCTAGACCTGTAGCAGCAGAACTAAGATCAGGTCTAAGACAAACCTGGACCGGCTCTAACTATAAGCTTTATCCTAAAGGAAGGTTTGAATCTTCAACGTACAGAGGGAGTCTGCCTCCAGAACTGAAGCTGAGATGATTCCACAGGAGAGGAGCTTGATGCTGAAGCTCTGGCTCCTCCTCTGCTTTAGAGACTTTAGGGACGACAGCCTGAATTCTGGGAGCTCAGGACTCTAGTGGTGATAAGGTACTATCAGCTCTTTAAGGTTTGATGCTGCCATATTATTAATGTAGGTGAGGAGGAGGGTTTTAAATTCTAAATGTAACAGGAAGCCAGTGTAGTGAAGCTAACACAGGAGACATGTGGTCTCTGGTCCTGGTTCTCTTCAGGACACGTGCTGCAGCATTTAGGACAAACTGCAGAGTCTTTAACGACTTCCTGCTGGAGCCTGATAATAAGGAATTACAATAATCACGTCTGGATGGAACAAAGGCCTGGACTCGTCCTTCTGCGTCTTTTTGAGGTTAGGGTTATGTCTGATGTTTGAGATGTTACGCAAGTGGAAGAAGGCGGTCCTAGAAATTTGTTTTAAGTAAGAATCAAAGGACAAATCGGGATCGAAGATCACTCCCAAGTTCCTGATGTTTCACTGGAAGCAAAGACGATGTCGTCGAGAGCAGCTTCATCATTAGATAATGTGTCTCTAAGGTGTTTAGGGCCAAGTATTAGAACCTTAGTTTTATATGAGTTCAATAAGAGAAAATTACAGCTCATCCAGGTTTTTATGTCCTTGAAACATGATGATGTTTATAATTGATGACACTGTTCTGGTTTTATTGATACATATAACTTGGTGTCATCCGCAGAGCAGTGGAAGTTTACAGAGTGTGTCCTGATGTTTCCTAGTGGAAGCATTTATAATGAGAATAAAATTGGGCCGAGCACAGAACCCTGTGGAACACCGTGGTTAACTCTGGTGTGCACCGATGACTCATCAATAATTTGCATGAATTGGAATCGATCTGATAAATAGGATTTAAACCAGTGTAGGGCGGTTCCTTTAATGCTAATGAACTGTTCTAGTCTCTGTGATAAAATGTGATGGTCAATAGTGTCGAATGCTGCACTAAGATCTAACAGGACGAGGACAGACACAAACATCTGAAGCTATTAGAAGCTCATTAGTGACTTTAACCAAGACTGTCTCCGTGCTGTGATTGGCTCTAAACTCCGACTGAAAGTCTTCATGTTAGTTTCCTGGAGAAACTCTCACAGCTGATTGGCTACAACCTTCTCAGGAGTTTAGACAGGAAGGGGAGGTTGGATATCGGTCTGTAGTTAAAAACCTCCGGGTCCAGGGTGGGTTTTTTGAGAAGGGGTTTGATTACAGCTAGTTTAAAGGACTGTGGTACATCCTGATGATAATGACAGATTGATTGTGTTCAGTAACGAACTGTCAATTAGGGGCAAAATTTTCTTAAAGTAACTTTGTCAGAATGGGATCTAAGATACAAGTTGTTGGTTTAGAACATGAGATTATTGTGGTCAGCTGATCAAGGCTGATCAGAGAGAAGCTGTCTTAATAAATTACAGGATTCTCAGCTGTTTCTAAGATTTCTGTGCTTGTTGTTAGCCTAAATGTCCACTTCCGGAAGTAGCGATGCTACTGTGCACTTCACGCATACCCTTGGGCGCTTAATGACACAAATGTTCTGTTGGGCTCAAAGTCGAACAGACTTGATTTTATTAACTTTTCTGTCTGAAACTGCTGAAAACAACCACAGCTAGTTCTAGTTTATTGTATCTGAGGGTTGTGTATTACAGTTGTGTGATGCACTTTCTGTGTGTGTGTGTCAGGACGGCTCTGATGAAGATGAAAACTGTGTATGAACACACTCCTCAGGGTGACTCGTGCAGTTTAGATTCTCGACTTGAGGAAGTGAAACAGAATCTTCAAAGACTTGATGACGAGCTGCGGAGGAACCAGGTTATTAACGCACAATGTACACACTACACACACACATCTAACCCTAACTCCACATTTTTTCCTGACGTAGCTGAACTCATAAGATGTATGTTGTGCAGGCTTAACAAAGTGCGGTGGCTCGAGCTCCGAGGCTAGTTTCGGTGAGAGGGGAGTAACGCTTTTGGGGAAATCCCTGCAAACAAGTAATAAATATATATTTCTACGTTATAGTAGACACTAAATTGTAGTCTGTGCATGGCAGGCTGCAGCTGTTTGTCTGTAATGGGAGGAGGGGGGGACATCACGATGTTGGCTCAACTCACACATGCAAAAGTATTGGAATAATTGATGGAATACTTGATTACAAAAATAATAGCTGCAGCACTCACATTCATTTTACTTTTACTTGCTACCACATTTTATGTAGTTTGTTAAATGGGACAGCTTTGACTCTGCTGCCTGTGACAGTGTTTAGTTTAAAAAGACACAGAGGTGATGACGTCTGATCTACTGAGCGGCCGCATGACTTTCCTAGTACTTTCATGGTACTTTCATGGTACTTTCATGGTACTTTCATAGTGCTTTCATAGTACTTTCATAGTGCAAGCCAGTTGCCAGTCAGATTTATCTTTAGCCAAAACGTTATTTCTATTTATTTTTTGACCATGTATTTTGTGAGGCACTTGGTAACCTTGTTTAGATAAGAGTTATATAAATAAAGTTATTATTATTATTACTATGAAAGCCATGTGGCTTGTCCATAGATCCCCAGATCTTTGAGCAGCCTGATGGAGGATGTTGGAATAAAACCCCTGGAGCCAAAGTCCACAGGGAAAATGATTGCTTTGCAGGTTCTGTCAATTCTACCAAGTAGACGACGCGCAGGGTGTTGGACCAGAGTATCAGGTCTTGGTCAATGAGAAACTGGTTGTGTCCTCACCGTCCTTGGGAGAGATTTTACAACCAGTGTGGATGAGAGTAGCTGCAGTTGAGCATAGTGGGCCAGATGGATCTTCAGCCACTGCTGGAGGTTTTTAGGTGAAGGAAGGACCAAGAGGATGCTCTAAGCAGGAAGCTAATCCTGCTAGCTTCCATTCCTCACAGGTCCTTCCCGCTGATCTTCCTTTTCTCTTAAAGTACATGTTAGCTTGTATATTGAAGTACATATAAGCGTGTATATAAAAGTGTATGTTTGCGTGTATATTAAAATACATGTTAGCGTGTATATTAAAGTACATGTTACCATGTGTATTTACATGTGTGTTCATGTTACTGTAGGCGTGGTTGTCGGAGGTGGACAGCAGACTGTCTGATCAGAGCAGTAGAAGACAGAGTGGAGGTTGTGGGTTAAATTCCCAGGCGACAACGCCAGGCAGCAGCAGCTTGAAAAAGCTGGACAACCGCAGTCCAGCCAGCAGAGAGAGGTACGCCACCAATCATTGATAATTATTAATTATTAAAGAACAAATATTATTGATGAATATTGATAATTATTGATAATTATTAATTTGTCATGATTATTGATGATCTCTCTCTACCTGTCTGTCTCTCAGTCCTGACGGCAGTTACACTGAGGACCACAGTGCTGAGCTTCACTTTAAGTCTCGTAGTTCAGAGTTTGATGAAGACTTTGATGATGAAGAACCGTTACCCAGCATTGCCACTTGCAGGTCTCTGTACCCGTTTCAAGGTATTTTAATGTTTTACTATATTTGTATAATAAACCAGGTGTCACAGAGGGGGTCAGGTGACTGTTAGTCATCTGATCCAGCAGATGAAGACTCCTCTGCTCTGATTGATTAATCAGTGATAAGTTCTCTTCTGATTTTGTTGATCCTCTACAGGTCAGAACGAAGGCACTCTTTCAATGGTGGAGGGAGAACTACTCTCTGTGGTGGAGGAAGACAAAGGAGATGGCTGGACCAGAGTACGGAGGAATCTGGAGGAGGAGGGATATGTCCCTACCTCTTACATCAAAGTCTTCCTGGACACCAGCGCCAAAGGTGCCATGACCTACATCTGACTCTTCATGACCTTTAAATGACCTCTGTATATGACATCCCACCTGTATACGACCCAAACCTTCTCTTATTTCAACCTAATGTGATCCCTGCCCCTTAATGACCTATGTGACCTCTGACCTCTGATTGTCAACACATTGGTTGCTGTGGTTACAGCAGCCTGTCTGTCTGTTTGTTGAAGACCTGTTTTATGAAACCAGTTCAACATATCTAGGATTTCTCTTCATCATCAGGCTTCACTGAGTCACATGACATGACAGCGGTCACATTGTGATTGAGAGGATGAAATGTATAATTTGTCTGAATTTCTACTTGGTGGCAGTACTACCAAAGACATTTGTCTATTTATTCATCAAGATGTCTCACTACTGAGTCTTCATAATCAGGAATGATGCCCTCTAGTGGTTTACAAAGAGCTGACATTAACGTAATGAGTCCTGTAAACAAAGATTTCTTTAAATCTGTCGTGTGAGAGGACACTTTAAACTCGTCAAGTGGCTCAGTGACATCACAAACTCTTCTACAACAAAACACGACAGCTTAGCGAATCAGCCGAGTCACTTAATGTTGGCATATCAACAGCATCAATGTCAGGTTCGACAGTTTTGTAAGTAGCATGTTAGAAAATTTGAATTTCAAAATGAAAAATGCATGATTCACTATTGTTTGTTGGACTCAATTTGATGCTTTTCAAAATGGTGACATAGTTCATTAGTGACAGGAAACGGGTTAGAGTTTCTCTCATCATTTGTCCACCAAGCTCCTCGAGATCTGACGCTAACTCGCTAGCTCGAACATAACCTGCTGCAAGGGAGCGTTACCATTTACCTCTTTTGAAGAAGTGAACCACTGTCATGTCTCAGAAAACTCTGTTTTAAGCTGGATAAACTCAGATGCTGCTTCATGTTACAGAACTCTTCACACCTGTGTGATGCACCTGTTCACCTCTAGGGTGTGTGTCTCTTATACCAGGCACTGTGCAATGCAGATTAGATCTAACGGTTCTGTTTGTGGATCCATATCTATAATCAATGTCATTGATAAGAGGCTGCTGAACAATAACTGACTGAACTGGTGTCAGATAATCTGTTAAACATCCAAACAACTGATTGACAATTATTGGAAAATTATTAAAGATGGGTATAATCAGAGTGTAGTCGTCTGCATTCTAACCTCCTGTCTCACTCTACCTGCTCTAACGTACCTGTCTCTCTCTCTACCTGTCTGTCTATATCTTGTAGGCTTTGTGCAGAGTAGTCGTCTAGTCTAGCACAGTAATCGACCAATGAGGACATCTCGCCACAGGAAGTGATGTAAAGGAAAGAGCTCAGAGGAAGTGTGGTAACAGCTTTTCATTGGACAGTGTAATGCTTCAGATATCTCGACCAATCAGCTCCCAGACGATTGTCAACTCATGCTGGTCAAAAAAAATAAAAAATTACAATCATATATTAGGCCCCAATAAGTAAAGTATTTCTGTGATTAACCCATTCACACACACATTCATACAGTGCATCTATCAGCATGCAAATGGGGAAAACTGGGATCAAACCACAGACCATCTGGTTAGAGGGCAACCGCTCTACCCCTCAGCCACACCCGCCCATATTAGACTGGTGTGAAGGTTTGATCATATATTAGACTGATCCCAAACTCAGATCAGACATTAGACAAATTAGTTTAATAAAGATGTTGATTATTTGTTGTGATTATTGATCAGTCTGACTGTGACTAGGTTTTAAGTTTTAATTTATAAAATCTGTCAAAAATATTTCACATCAAAGTTAAATTGATTACTTAGTAAATCAATCAGTATTGATCAGTGAGCTAATCAATAACAAGAAACTGATACATTTCCTGACGACTTAAGAAAATTACTAAAATCCTAACTATTTATTTCTCATGGTGATTAAATGTGTGATTCAAACTTTTATTTTTGAAAAGTTTCTATGATTTATTCATTTATTTTTCAGATTCACTGATAAATTGATATCAGGGGTTAATGTTAGTGTTTAAAATGTTTTATTTAACTTCAACACGTTTTATTTTTCAGAATTATAATTTTAAAGGTTATAAATGAATGGATGAAAATGATTCTTCCTGTGGGAAAGAAAAATAAGTGCATTTGTGATGTCACCCTATGCTCCAGGTGTTACATCACTGTGATGTCACAGTAAAGCTCTGCTCTACAGACTGATGTCACATTACACTGTAAAATCTGTGTAATGTGACATCAGTCTGTAAAAAACATTTTAACACTTCCTGTAAACCTGCTGATATTAACCCAGCCCCTCAGATTTAACAGCCTGTATTAGCCCAGCCCACTGCTTTTTTGATCATGTTAATTAATTCTGTGAAATGTAAAACTTTTATTTTAAAGTGAGATATTGATCAGTTATTGATTCTTTTTTGATTGAGACACAAAAGCTTATCTTTTCAACTTCCTGTATTTTCGATTTCAAAATAAAGTTCCTTCTGAATTGGTGTCAGTTGTCTTCATTCAAACTGGTTCCTCTTGCTGCCATCATCATCGTCATCATCCGCATCATCATCATCTTCTTCATCATCATCTTCATCGTCATCATCAGCATCATCATCATCATCATCATCTTCATCACCATCATCAGCATCATCATCCTCATCACCATCTTCATCACCATCATCCTCATCATAACCATCTTCATCATCATCTTCTTCATCATCATCATCTTCATTACCATCATCATCCTCATCAACATCTTCATCACCATCACTATCATCACCATCATCCTCATCATCGTCTTCATCACCATCATCATCAACAACACATACAAAATAAACCATGTTTCATCTCAGAACAGAAACAAATATTTTATGAAGAGCCGACATTTTACTGCCTGAGGCCAAATGGCTTCTTACTCTCTCTCTCTCTGTCTCTCTCTCCCTCTCCCTCTCCCTCTCTCTCTCTCTCTCCCTCTCCCTCCCTCTCTCTCTCTCTCTCTCTCTCTCTCTCCCTCTCCCTCTCTCTCTCTCTCCCTCTCGCTCCCTCTCTCTCTCTCTCTCTCCCTCTGTCTCTCTCTCCCTCTCCCTCTCCCTCCCTCTCTCTCTCTCTCTCTCTCTCTCTCCACAGACAGCTCCTCCTCTTCCTGCTGCTCAGATCTGTTCATCAGCCAAGCAGTGACGTCATCACACACACATACACACACACACATAGGGAGCTGGAGGATCTTGTTTCCACTTGGGTGATTTTTGTCGTCGTATCAGAAGAACGAGGGAGAAGGAGAAAAAAGATACGTAAACCATTGCCAGATAATCAGGTTAGTAACCAGGTTAGTAACCAGGTTAGTAAGCTGGTAAATCAGCAGATTAATTAACAATTTGTTGTTTTAGGAAACGATGGAGTCTGAAGAAAATCTGCTCAGTGTTTTTCTGTTGCTGCTGCTCATCACATCACACTTCACCATGGTAACGTTCTTTTCTATTCTATTCTGTTTCTACTGTTCTAATCTATTCTATTGTATTGTTACCATTCTGTTATTATTATTTTATTCTATCCTTTTCTATTTCTACAATTCTATTTTATTTATTTTATTGTAATCTATTAATTGTATTCTATTGTATATGCTCTATTTTTTCTATTTTTCTATTCTAATTATTTAATTCTGTTCTATTCAATTGCTACTTTTCCATTCTATTTATTTTATTCTATTCTCCTTTACTTTATTCAATTCCAATCATAATAATCAAAACAATAATAAACACATGTTGATTCCCGAATAAATATTTTTTTTTCTCACATTTAGTCACTTACAGTTAGTCTAGAAGCTAAACAGTTAGCATGTTAGCGGCGTTTATTCAAACAGCAGCAGGAAGTTACGGCTCAGCATGAATAACTTGTTACATTACTGATTAACTTAGCTAACAGCTAACAGTTAATCATGAAGAATACTCAGAGGCAGAATGCAGTGGAAGGATCTGTTTATTCCAGAATGGGCTACAGCTCTTATACGCTTTGATAAACAATATTGCTGCCAGTACTAATGTTTGTGTGTGCGCCCTTGTTTGTGTTTGTTTTATGACTACAGCCAAGTTTGATCAACACAAGTTAGGTCAAGCTGACTAGTTAAGCTAACAGTTATATATCTGGAAAAAGAGTAATTAGCATTTAGATGTCCAGCTACAACAAATATAACACAAATCTTCTTCAACATTAAAAGCTAACAAGTGTCTGTTAATCAGAATAGTGCTGTGACGTTCGCGAACAAAGTCTAACTAACCTGAATGGAGCCGAGTCGTTCTTGTCTGAGAAACGTTTTTTTATTTATTTTATGTGTGCCAATATTTAACCCACTGCCCAAATTAATAAAATCCATGGCAACGACGGTTCGGACCAATGAGAACATTCCCCTATTTGAGAAGGACAAAAAGGGAGGAGGGATCAGACAACATAAAGTACTCTCAGGTGTGTCTTCTGACAGGTGGGGCCCTCAGCCCCTGAGGACGGCTGGCAGGTGTACAGCTCGGCTCAGGACTCTGATGGCCGATGTGTTTGTACGGTTGTCGCTCCGCAGCCGACCGTTTGTTCCAGAGATGCTCGAAGCAAACAGCTTCAACATCTGCTCGAAAAGGTTCTGCTACTTCTACTGCTTATACTCCTGATACCACTAATACTTCTGATATTACTGATAGAACTTATATTACTTAAACTTCTGATACTACTTATAGTACTTGTAGTATGAGTGTTTCCAGTACTAGATAGTACTCATAGTAGTACTGATAAGTACATATAAGTACAGATATAAGTACATGTATGTTTGTACTTATACACTGAAAGCACATGTATAAAACTACATAAATTTAGTACATATGTATGTACATGTATATATGTACATATATAAGTACATGTATATATTGTAGATAGTAGTTTGCAGTTAGTAGACAATCGTTAGTTGTGAGTAGATAGTAGTAGTTACTAGAAAGTAGTTAGTAGTTTTAAGACGGTAGCTAGCTGTTAATGTTTGTAGTTAGTTGTTAGTGGACAGTATTTAGTAATTGGTAGTTAGTTGATAGTAGATATTGGTTAGTTAATAGTAGTTAGCAGGTAGTTGATAGTAGTTAGTAGTTGGTAGTTAGATGACAGTAGTTAGTTGTGTAAATATGATTAGGTAGTATTATATAGTTGGGGGCTAGTAGACAGTAGGCTTAGGTTTAGACAGTAGATAGTATTTATTAGACACTAGTTGCTAGTAGTAAGTAGATGGCAGTTGGTAGTTAGTTTACAGTAGTTAGTTGATAGTTTGATGATAATACTCAGTAGTTAGTAGTTAATAGTACTACGGTTAGTAGTTAGTATACAGTAGTTAGTAGTTAGTGGAGATTAATTAGTATATACTAGTTAGTAGTTTATAGTAAATAGTAAGTTAATTGTTAATAGTACTTGTTTAGTAGTTGGTAGTTTGTAGTGAGTAGTAGTTTGTACATAGTCAACAATAGACAGTAGTTAGTAGAAGATAAAAGACAAAGTCAGTACTTAGCAGTGGGCAGATAGTAGACAATAGATACTAGTCAGTGGCACAGTGGGTGGATTTGATGACCTGATCTTATTTGTTTCAGGTTAACAACATGAGTCAGTCCATCGAGCTGCTGGAGCAGCGAACTCACAGAGACGTTCAGTTTGTGGAGAAAATGGAAATTGAGCTGAAAGGTCTGGAAAACAAATTCAAGGAGGTGGAGGACGGACACGAAATCAACACTGCCAGACAGTTCAAGGTTCCGGCCGCCTCATGACATCATCAGCACAGCCCGTCTCCATAGAAACTGTAAAATGTTAAATTACATGTAATGATCATATACGATCAATAACTTTGTCGATAAAGTTATTTTCATAATCTCAGTCATCAATCCACGTGGTCACAACCTGTCTTTCTTTCTCTCTTTACCCGTCTCTCTCTCTGTAGGAGTGCATGCTGGGAGTGAGTTTGGTGGTGGAGAGTGTTTAGAGCGTCTTTGTGTTGTTTATGTGTTTTCACCTCATTAATCACAGTAGCTGAGTTTGTCTTTTCTCTGGTGGGTCAGGTCTCCAGCAGAGAGTCTCGGTATGGCCGCACTCTGTATCTGCATCAAACTCCATCCCCGACCCTCTCAAAAGAAAAAAAATCATTGCATTTTTCTTTGGCCTCAAACGAAAAAATGCCCAAAGGAGACTCATGCATTCTCTTCAGACTGACACTGCTGCTGCAGAACTCTTCTGACATTTGCATTTATGCAGTCACCTTTTATGAGGAGCTATTCAAAGAGGAGTTCCAGGAAAGACCAGAGAAGGCGTCGGATCACCTGGGTCACCAGGGTCAATGCAGAGCTGAACTCTGCATTGACTTGATTTGTCAAAGGTCTTCTAGCCTGTGATTGCGAGAGATTTGTTGGTCCTCAGAAACAGTCCCAACGCAGGACAGTTACCTTTGAGCTGCAGGACAGCCCTCCTTACTCTCCTCCCCAAGAAATGGAGGACCTTACGGAAATAAAGAAATGGTGGCCTGTAGCTCTGCTCTGTACTGACTACAAGCTTCTGTCTTAAGTGTTGGCTGCAAGGCTGAGAAAAGCAATGGAGTACGTCCTTCATGTAAATCAGATGTATTGTGTACCCAGTAGGCCCCTGATATTTGACAACATCGTAGTAATTCTGGATAATTTGGATCTCTCTGGTTCTTTGGTCTGATTTCTATAAATCAAGAAAAAAGGCTTTTGACCAGGTAGAACACCAGTACCTGTGGCAGACCTTGGATGCCTTTGGGTTCAAGTCTGGTCTTATGGCCCAGATCATAGTCCTGTACAGGGACATTGAAAGTTTTGTAAAGATAAATGGAGGGTGAAGTGCTCCCTTTGAAATCCAGAGGGGAGTCTGGTCGGGCTACTCTCTTTCTGGTAGGGGTGTACCGGTATCCGAACCGAAAATTTCCAGTTTGAGTTAGGGTTAGGACCGGATGTGCTGTAGCTCATGGTCATAGCGACCGCAGACAAACAGGAGTGTGAAAACGCTCCCTCATCATCTGTGAACACTATAGTTTCACAGTCACTATAATGACGACAGATAAAGACGATTGGATCGTATAAAAGCCAATATTGCACAGCTGCTATCGGACATTTAGCTGGTAGCACACCGAACATGCCGACTTGTTTGAAAAGGCATCACCAGAGTGATGTCCACGAACATTTGAAATAACAGGAATAACACTAAAATTAGTGGGACAAGGAAAAGACGGGTTCCGTGCAAACCCATCTCCGTGACATTAAAGCTGCCACTTGCATTTAATTCAGACTGTGTCAAAGGAATGAGTGTCAGGTGTTTTCATAGTAATTGTTGGAAAACAAGAGGACATAAATATCCTCAATAACACTGAATAGTTTTGGTTCACTGTCCTCCAAGGTCAACTGGCAGAAAAGTGAGAACTTTACAACCAGCGATGAGCTGAGTAGAAAACTTGTTTTACCGGAGGGGTTATTCTGGAAGAGTTCAGTTGTGACTGAAAAGATTGTAGGACGGCTCCATGTTGTGGCATCAACTGACCTGTGTGGATCGCCCGACTGGTTTGCTGGCCAAGATTCAGATGGTATTGGTGGACTTTTTCTGGAATGGGCTGCACAGGGTTTCGCAGAATGTTTTGTGCCTGCCAAAAGACAAAGTTGGACAGGGGCTTGTTCACGTTATCAGCTGAGGTGCAGCTTTGTGGCTCAACTTCATTCAGAGGCTCCTCACTGGACCTGTGGACCTCGTTTGGAGGCCAACAGCACAGGCCATTTTGAGCCAGGTGGGAGGTTGGGTGTGACAAAGCCCCTTTTCCTTATGGACCTGAAAGGCTACAAGCTGTGTGATCTCCCTAGATCGTTGACTGTGTGAGGATTGTTCCTCAAGCAGAGGCCAATGAACTGTAGCTCCCTGTTTTGGCTGCTACAGGAACCCATAGTTTAAGGGACTTGTCTCAGAGCAGAGCTCACACTGGGACCTTTTGTGCTAGGCCTGCTCTACATGGCAGGATGATGAAGGCCAGGTTGAAAATAGATTTCAGTTTTCACTAATGATGTAAAAGAATTCAGGAGTGTGTGGTGCTTAAACAACGTTTGATGTTCTGTTGATAAGCTGAGTTTTGGACATTCTGAGTTAAACTAAGATTTTAGTTTTTATGTATTTATTTATGTCTTTTGACAAATTTGGTAACTGAATTTAGAAAACAGCAAATAAAGGAGCTTTGAAAAAAAGGGGTTAGGGGCTAACCTGTCCTCTATGTCTCTCTCTGACTCAGTCCATCAGGTCAAAGATGGAGGAGCTCCGTCCTCTGATTCGGGTGCTGGAGTCGTATAAAGCTGACGTTCTGCTTGTCGCTCAGTTTAAGGATGAGGCAGCAAATGTGACGAAGCAGTTGGAGTCTCTTCAGGAGACACTGAGCGGACTCGACTATCAGGAGCTGCAGAGCAGAGTCATGAACCTGGAGGACCGGCTCAGAGCCTGCATGCAGAGACTGGGTAAGGCAACTGATTAATAAGTTATTTATAGAAGTGATCATCAATCAGGTCCTTCAGGTTTTATACTTGTGAGAATTGATCAATCACGTTAATGATGTTAATATTTTAAAGAAATCAGACGACAAATTGTTGATTCAACAAAGTATTAAAGCTCATTTGTATTCTTTATTTACATCTGAAAAGAGATAGGTCCTTTTCAAACGATGTAACCGTCACTTTCCACAAACTTCCATGTATCCTTCATGTTGGCATGGTTGTTAAACACTACATCCACTAGAGGGCAGCAGAGAGTAAAGAGTGTGTGATCAACAACTAACATGTTGATTGTGGGCGAGGTTGTGATAATGTTCCTTTTTTCTCAGGTGATGTAACATCATGTTGATCCTCTTGTTTCTTTCTCATGTCTTGAGATCATCTCTCTTGAACTATTGGCTACACTGCCCCCCCATGATATCCCATCGTACTGCTCCGTTTTGTCAGTAAACTTTCAGAAAACATGCACGAATACAGATGAAATGAGAACAAAAGGCTTAGTCTGTTCTATATGTCAGGACTGTGTCTAAATGAGTGAGTTTATTGATTTAGATCAGTCTCTGATCAAAGAATGTTTCTGTCTGACACTGAAAAAACCCACAACAGATTAATATAGTAAACATCTGTTGACCACTTACATTAAATTAATTAATATTCAAGTTTTCTGAAATTAGACTTTCATTTGTTATCTATTTGTTTCTCTTCATGAATCATACAAATACAACAGTAATATTAGACATGAATTAATTTACTGTCAGACAATGTGATAAAGGAATGACACACCCCTAGAAGATTTCATCCAAGTCCAGTTGACCTGTTTTAGCACTTGGAGACAGCTTTTACACCTACATAATTAGATATAACGTTTGTTATTTGTTAACTTGGAATTATATTATGAATCATCGTTTCACAGGTCAACAAAGAACTGGGTGAAATTGAGGAATCTCTCCCCACTCCATTGAACATATCTAGCCACATTTGCAAAGCATCGGGCCTGCAACCCGAGGGTCCCGAGTTCAGATCCTGGTTAAGCCTTTGCAAAGTCCATTACGGACAGCCATTATACAAATGTAGAAAGATATAATAGTGCTTTGGTTGACTGGACTAACCCTAATCCTAACCCTAAAACCAAAATCCTAATCGTAACAAGTTAATCCTTAACATAACCCTCAATTCTTAACCCTCACAGCCCTAACCTGTGTTTTATCATGAATGTTCTTTCTGTGTTGTACAGACCATGAAGGATAAGCACATATGACGCTCTGATAGGAATTGGGGGAATCTTGTCCCACCCTTTTTTTTGCTCACCATTGAACATTGTTCGGGGGGTTAGGGTTAGCTCAGGTACCATAGCAGCAGCCTCTCAAACTAACAGTCCAAGGCTCAAGACCCAACTAAGGCATTGCTAAGACCATTTCAGACAGATCTAGATTTGATAGGATATTTTCTCACCTGCACTCCTCTGGTCACTTAAGATGTCCCGTGTCCCTCAACCTATCCCTTACCTTAACCATCCCTGTTACCGTGTTAAATCCTGCAATTACTTTTATTTGGGACATAGTGATCTAGCCATTAAAGTGCTCTGAGCAGGATTGGTGATCCCTCCCTACCTCTCTTCAGGCCCACTTTCACCTGCTTAGCATAGGGAGCCTCTTTAGCTCAGGCCAAAGAGCAACAGACTCGCAGTCCAAATGCCAGGGTTCAAGACCTGAATAAAACCTCTAGTCATCACTGACAACCTTCCCAAAAACCTTTTTATCTGGATATCCTCATACAACCTCTATAGGCCATAACATAATCATAAATAAAAAGATGCATTGTAAATTTTTTGCCCGTACTATTTATTAACATCGTCTTTGAAAAGACAAAATCAACATTGATTCATCATCAGAATCTGTTTTTGTTTCAGCTTGTGGGAAACTAACAGGAGTCTCTGAGCCAATTACCATCAAGACATCAGGCTCCAGGTTTGGATCATGGATGACTGACCCACTGGCTCCTCCTGGAGACAACAGAGTGAGTGACAACAACAGCAACAACATGACTACAACATCGATGACAACAACACAACAACAACAATCACAACACAGCAATGACAACAACACAATGACAGTCAAGGACATTTCTCAGGAGTACAAATTAATAAAAGACAGACTGAAGTTTTTTATTGTGAATAAACATGTTTTTCGATGTAACACAATATTAAAACCCACAGGGTCGATAAAAAACAACATTAAGATCATATCATTTATGCTTTCGGAAATTGAATGAACAATGAATTCTGTTGACAGTTCAATAAATATTGAAATAATAAACTTCTGTTTTTCATTTTCAAATTATTTATTTGATTTCATCCCCTGCAGGTGTGGTATATGGATGGTTACCATAACAACCGCTTTGTTAGGGAGTATCAGTCGATGTATGACTTCATGATGACCGATAACTTCACCTCTCATCGTCTGCCTCATCCCTGGTCTGGGACTGGTCAGGTGGTTTTTAACGGATCCATTTACTTCAACAAGTTCCAGAGTCACACCATAATCAAGTTTGACTTCAGGACGTCACTCATCAGCCGCTCTCGACAGCTCGACTTTGCCGGCTACAACAACATGTACCATTATTCTTGGGGGGGGCACTCGGATATTGACCTCATGGTAGATGAGGGCGGGCTCTGGGCCGTCTATGCCACCAATCAGAATGCTGGAAACATTGTCCTCAGTCAGTTAAACCCAAATACTCTGCAGATTATCCGCAGCTGGACCACTAACCACCCGAAACGCAGTGCTGGTGAGGCTTTCATGATATGTGGAACCCTGTATGTTACTAATGGTTATTCTGGTGGAACCAAAGTGTACTATGCATACTCCACTAACTCATCAACATACGAGTACATCGACATTCCCCTGACTAATAAGTACAGTCACCTGTCCATGCTTGACTACAACCCACGAGACAGAGCACTGTATGCCTGGAACAATGGTCACCAAGTTCTTTATAACGTGACACTTTACCACATTATACAGTAAAAATAAGTATGTGTGACCATGAAATCACTTCAGTTCACTATAATATTACACCCTGTCACATCATACATTGAGATTAATGAGTAAATTAATTTTATCCTGAAGAAAATCGTGAGGTTCAGAGGTTGATGAGTCTCTCTCCTCATAAGACTGAAAACTCAATTAAGTCAAATCCTCACAACTACTTTTATTCCATGAAGTAACGAGTCAGAAAAAATGGTTTTAGTTTGGGTAATTACAGATTCTGTTTCCTGTCACTGCAGTCTGTGGTTATTGGTCAACACCTTACTCAACTAAATGCTGGTAAAATTACATAAATCATATGTGTTGGATTATGTTTGGCTTGGTTTAGTTAGATAAGTCAGTGTTAGAGGGCTCCAGTTTACTTTTCTTTTTGTCGTCTTTGTGAGAATTTAGACTCAACTCATCATCACATCTGGCCTAGAGCTTGTCGACTGTTAACTTAGATTATTGATGTCGTTTAAAAATGAATTTAAAGGTAAACTTTGATCAGTTGATGTTTTTTAAGTATAAAGATAACATTTTACACACAAATGCACTAAATACTAACCCCAAACCTAATCCACTAATACAAATCAGACACAAGAATTCTTTGTCAATAAGAGAATAAAGAGTTTTAAGTATTTGATGTATTATTCTGAAGAGTGATTTTTTGATGATATTTAGATGTTTGTAATTTTTTCTTTAATGCAACATTTTCTCACTTTGGGAAAAACAAGACAGAGTTACACTTAAACAATAACTATGAATTTTTGTATTGTTGTGTGTTTTACAGCAATAAAAGTCTTAATTACTGTGTCTCTTCTCCACTAATTCACTCTGTTTTTAATAAAGTTATACTCTGTGCAAATTGAAGAAGGGGTTGATATTGATATTATATAATAATTTTATATTCAATATAGTTTACATGCTGTTTCAGACATTGCAGTAATTTGTTCTGGGCCTGTCCGATATACAGCTTACAATAAATTCTATGCTCTATCACATACAATACATTTGATAACTCCAGCTGGAATGTTTGCCAGACTGGAGCACTCAGACCCGTATGCTTGTTGCTATTGAACTTTATTGTTCTGAAATGTGCATTGTTTTGTTGTGGTTACTCACTTTTTAAAGATGTGTAAACAAAAATATCCTTCAGATTGTTATTCTGTTTGAAAGCAGAAAATATTTTGAAGTTTGATCAAGCTTTTGAAAGATAATTATCTTATTGGCCACCCAAACTTTAAAAATGATGAGAAAAATACCATCCCACGAGGGATTTAGCTAAATTGACAATTTTTTAAACATCCCTCAAATTAACTATTAATAAATAAATAAATTTATGTATTTATTAATTATGTATTTATATTAGTTTTCAAACAAATATAACCCCTACTAGCAGACTAATGAAAGTTGCAATATTCAAATAACACTCTCCACACTGAATAAATAGAAACTTAATGTACTTATTATGGATTACAAGAGGGCAATAATTAAGCAATAAGTGAATTAATTGATATAGATGGGTCCTACCTTATTTACTATAGTATTTTGACTTGTCTTTCATAGACAGTAATTTTTATACACATTACATATATTTTTAACTTAATAAATAGACTGTTTTTACTGATTGGCACACAACTCCCGAAGGATGATGGGATTTGTGAGCCAATTTATAAAACATCCGGTTTCTTTAATAATTCTCCTGTCATTGACCTCCCAAACTTAAAATAATAAGAAATGTACCATCCCAAGAGGGCTTCCCTGAATTAAGATATTTTGAAGACATTCCTAAAATTTATTATTTATGTATTTATTAACTACGTAGTTACATAAATTAAAAAAATATATTATCCCCACTCTCACACTAATGAAAGTTGGAATATTTTAATAGTGCTCTCCACTGACAAGTCAAAAGCAACCTGCAGCATTATGGTCAACTTTTAAACTCAGCCAAAACCTTGAGTAAAACCCGTAAACCCAGAATAGACTCCCCCCACAACTGATAAACTCTTTTAGACCAATCACAAAGAAATCCAAGATGAGTCTGTTGATAGTAGAGCATGTTCTGGTGTCGTGTGGTGTATGGGAAACAGGAGCTTGTTAGGGTTCATTGGTGTCCGGGGGGGGGGGGCCAAGGAGGCAGTGCTCTGATAGGGCTGGCCCTGACTCTTCCAACCCTCAGGGATTAGGGATAATAGCACATTGGGGCTTGAGATATTCTTGAATAACTTTTTTTGTGAAGGTCATAGAGACTTGGAAAGTGGTTTTGTCAACACTAATAAGGGTACTGTGGATCGATTGGTACCATACGACCTTCAGATAGGGAAAACCCTAATCTGTGAAAAACTCAGAGATATTTTGGTCTAGGTTTTTTGGTGAATGTTGTAGAGACTTGCGAGTAGGCTCTACCCCCACTAATGCGGACATGGCCGATCGATTGGTACCATCTATGAGTTTTTAGGACCTTGGCAAATTTTTCCATTTTCCATGATTATGCTAAGTGTTTGGTTTGGGTTTTTGGTTGGTTTTAGGGTTAGGGTTGGGGTTGGATTTGGGGTTGTGAATGTGTTAGGGTTAGAAAAAATATCTCGATGACTCCCCCTGCTTCGTCCGACGACTGGGCAGTTTGAACTAGGGAGCCAAAGGCAATGCACTGGCCCACGCACGTCATCGACTACTCTCCATTCTCACCTATCCCCTTTGCCTGAAATGGCTTTTGATATGAGTTGGTTTTTAATATGAACGTTATTTTGTTTTGGGATATTGTTCCTTTAAAAAAGGGATTTAAGTTTTGTCGATATTTTTAATCTTTCATTGTACGTGCTTTATGTTTTTGTTTTCTGTATTCTGTATTGATATTTCATGATTTATTGCTTCTCATTCCATTGTTTGAATTATTGGTTGTTTAATTTTGACGGAGTTGGTTGGACTATTATTTCTATAGATACTATTTTAATTTCCTAATTTTACATTATGGAACACATCATCAGTAGTGGACCTCAGGATCATCGGGTGTTTCAGCCATCATCAGTAGACACCCTCTCCCGAGGAAGGCCCCGCCAGGGTTGATCAAGCCCCAGGGTGTGTCCAACTAAGTTTTATTATAATCTAATTCTAAGATAATTTAGAAAAGGATTCACGGTTTTGTTAAGGATCAACTGGTTAGTATTAGAATTAATATTAAGGATAAAATGGTTTGGGTTTGGATTAGAGTTAAGATTAATATAAAGGATTAAAAGGTTAGGTTTAGGCATAGAATTAAGTGGTTAGGTTTAGGCGTAGAATTAAGTGGTTAGGTTTAGGCGTAGAATTAACTGGTTAGGTTTAGAGTTAAGGTATTGATTAGGGTTAGGGTTAGAAAAAATATGGGTTAGGGGTTAGGGTTAGGGTTAGGGTTAGGGGGTTAGGGGTTAGGGTTAGGGTTAGGGTTAGGGTTAGGGTTAGGGTTAGGGTTAGGGTTAGGGTTAGGGTTAGAAAAAATATCTCGATGACTCCCCCTGCTTCGTCCGACGACTGGGCAGTTTGAACTAGGGAGTCAAAGGCAATGCACTGGCCCACGCACGTCATCGAGTACTCTCCATTCTCACCTATCCCCTTTGCCTGAAATGGCTTTTGATATGAGTTGGTTTTTAATATGAACGTTATTTTGTTTTGGGATATTGTTCCTTTAAAAAAACTGGTTTAAGTTTTGTTGATATTTTAAATCTTTCATTGTAAGTGCTTTCTGTTTTTGTTTTCTGTATTGATACTTCATGATTTATTGCTTCTCATTCCATTGTTTGAATTATTGGTTGTTTGATTTTGACGGAGTTGGTTGGACTATTATTTCTATAGATACTATTTTAATTTCCTAATTTTACATTATGGAACACATCATCAGTAGTGGACCTCAGGATCATCGGGTGTTTCGGCCATCATCACTAGACACCCTCTCCCGAGGAAGGCCCCGCCAGGGTTGATCAAGCCCCAGGGTGTGTCCAACTAAGTTTTATTATAATCTAATTCTAAGATAATTTAGAAAAGGATTCACGGTTTTGTTAAGGATCAACTGGTTAGTATTAGAATTAATATTTAAGGATAAAATGGTTTGGGTTTGGATTAGAGTTAAGATTAATATAAAGGATTAAAAGGTTAGGTTTAGGCATGGGGTTAACTGCTTAGGTTTAGGCGTAGAATTAACTGGTTAGGTTTAGGCGTATAATTAACTGGTTAGGTTTAGAGTTAAGGTATTGATTAAGGTTAGGATAATGGTTAAGATTAGAATTAAGGTCATGTTGAGGCCTCTGGCTCTGGCTCTGGCTCTGAGTTTCAGCCCCTAGTGGAGACTCTGGGGATGACATCCTTTAAATTCTGGTTCTCTTCAGTAGGTGGAGTTGGATAAATAACTGAGTCATACTCACTCTGCTCAGTGCCCAGTCGGGGTTGGAACATCGGTTTCATCCTTCTGTTGGTTTTGGAGAAAGGCCACACGCCGTGAAGCTCAAACCTCAAAGCTCAAAAAGTCCTCCACTGGGAATGATGGAGCTCCCTAAAAAGTTCCTGTGCCCCATACACCGCACGACTCCAGGAAACTTCTGAGCAATGCTCTGTGTCACTTACACCGCAAGACATGCTTTAGTATTGTTACAACAGACTCATCTTGGATTTCTCCATGGATTGATCTAAAGAGCTGATTCTCTGTGGGGCAGGTGTAGTCTGTGTGTACACTCCTTACTCATGGTTTTTGCTGAGTTTGGAATTTTATATTATAAAAGGATCTTAATTCAGAGAACTCCCTCTTAGGATGGTAAATATCCTATAATTTTAAGTTTGGGTGGCTTATATGCAGAGATATTTTAAGAAAAGTGATGTTAAGGAAACAATCCCATAATGCATTGCAGGAGAAGTGTGTCACCTGGTAAAAGAGTCTATGAGAAACATGTCAAACTTGTTTACAATTGAATAATTGTGACCTAAAACAAGTCAAACTATTAGAGTGAATTAGGTAGGACCCATCTATATGAATTATTTATCCAATTGGTTAATAGTTTCCTTCGATTTATCTGTGAAGTACATTAAGTTTCTATTTATTCAGTTCGGAGTGGTTTTTAATTATTATCTCTTCCTTAGTGTGCCAGTAGGGGTAGTGTTTGTCTGACAAACTAATATAAATCGGTACTCAATCATTCAATTAATAAATAAATAAATAAATAAATAATTAAAAATCTTAAATTAGAGAAATTCCTCTGGGTGATATTTTTCTGATCGTTTTTGGATTTATTTTGCAGATAAGAGGAGAGTAATTTGACTAGACTTGTTTTATAAACCAATCCCATCATCCTTTAGGAGTAATGGACCAATCAGTAGACACGGTCTCTTTATTAAGTTAAAAAACCTTTGTAATGTCTGTAAAAATTATTTATTATCATAAGAATTTAATCCAAATGTTAGAGTAGATTAAGTAGGGTCCATCCTTACTAAATAATCAATTTATTGGTTAATTATTCCACTGAAATTATCTGTTAATTAAATTTAGCTGTTAAAAATGATAAAACTGATATATTCTTAATTTTCTGTGATAACATAATGAGGGAAACAGAGTCAGGGAGAGAGACCTGTACGGGTCAAACCCTCCCCCGCCGGACCGGGCTGTGGACTCTGTCTCCCCCTTTACTCCCTCACTGAAGTGAGGGAAAGAGGAGAGAAGAGGGATTTTTTATATATATTAAATACTTTACATATGAGTTGGGATATTTATAGTAATATTTATTTATATAATCGTAAGAGTTTTTAATATAATCATTGTAATTATTTTGTGATTTCCTCTAGGATTTGTTTTTAAAGGTTGACCTCAGGTAAGTCTGGATAGTGTCTGATATTCTAGAAAATGATTTTCCATCTTTTTTCAGGTTTGAAGGCAGAGCTCAGATCTGGGTTTGTTCTGCCTCCTGCTGTGAATACAATCTGCTGGTTCTGATCTTTGCTCCCGGCTTTTCTTGTGGTTTAGAAGTGTCGTTGTTAGTTAGACTGGGTTTTGTTTTGTGGATTTGGGGTCCTTGGACTGGTTCTTTTCTCCTTTGTGTCGCCCATCAGTTCACGTCCTTGTCTTGATTCTTTGGCTGCAGAGAGCAAACGTTTTGGAAGGGGTAGGCAAATCGGTTTTCAAAGAGAGCCGTTCGTCCGATGGCTCTGGCTGGGTTAGGGTTAGAAAAAATATCTCGATGACTCCCCCTGCTTCGTCCGACGACTGGGCAGTTTGAACTAGGGAGTCAAAGGCAATGCACTGGCCCACGCACGTCATCGAGTACTCTCCATTCTCACCTATCCCCTTTGCCTGAAATGGCTTTTGATATGAGTTGGTTTTTAATATGAACGTTATTTTGTTTTGGGATATTGTTCCTTTAAAAAAACTGGTTTAAGTTTTGTTGATATTTTAAATCTTTCATTGTAAGTGCTTTCTGTTTTTGTTTTCTGTATTGATACTTCATGATTTATTGCTTCTCATTCCATTGTTTGAATTATTGGTTGTTTGATTTTGACGGAGTTGGTTGGACTATTATTTCTATAGATACTATTTTAATTTCCTAATTTTACATTATGGAACACATCATCAGTAGTGGACCTCAGGATCATCGGGTGTTTCGGCCATCATCACTAGACACCCTCTCCCGAGGAAGGCCCCGCCAGGGTTGATCAAGCCCCAGGGTGTGTCCAACTAAGTTTTATTATAATCTAATTCTAAGATAATTTAGAAAAGGATTCACGGTTTTGTTAAGGATCAACTGGTTAGTATTAGAATTAATATTTAAGGATAAAATGGTTTGGGTTTGGATTAGAGTTAAGATTAATATAAAGGATTAAAAGGTTAGGTTTAGGCATGGGGTTAACTGCTTAGGTTTAGGCGTAGAATTAACTGGTTAGGTTTAGGCGTATAATTAACTGGTTAGGTTTAGAGTTAAGGTATTGATTAAGGTTAGGATAATGGTTAAGATTAGAATTAAGGTCATGTTGAGGCCTCTGGCTCTGGCTCTGGCTCTGAGTTTCAGCCCCTAGTGGAGACTCTGGGGATGACATCCTTTAAATTCTGGTTCTCTTCAGTAGGTGGAGTTGGATAAATAACTGAGTCATACTCACTCTGCTCAGTGCCCAGTCGGGGTTGGAACATCGGTTTCATCCTTCTGTTGGTTTTGGAGAAAGGCCACACGCCGTGAAGCTCAAACCTCAAAGCTCAAAAAGTCCTCCACTGGGAATGATGGAGCTCCCTAAAAAGTTCCTGTGCCCCATACACCGCACGACTCCAGGAAACTTCTGAGCAATGCTCTGTGTCACTTACACCGCAAGACATGCTTTAGTATTGTTACAACAGACTCATCTTGGATTTCTCCATGGATTGATCTAAAGAGCTGATTCTCTGTGGGGCAGGTGTAGTCTGTGTGTACACTCCTTACTCATGGTTTTTGCTGAGTTTGGAATTTTATATTATAAAAGGATCTTAATTCAGAGAACTCCCTCTTAGGATGGTAAATATCCTATAATTTTAAGTTTGGGTGGCTTATATGCAGAGATATTTTAAGAAAAGTGATGTTAAGGAAACAATCCCATAATGCATTGCAGGAGAAGTGTGTCACCTGGTAAAAGAGTCTATGAGAAACATGTCAAACTTGTTTACAATTGAATAATTGTGACCTAAAACAAGTCAAACTATTAGAGTGAATTAGGTAGGACCCATCTATATGAATTATTTATCCAATTGGTTAATAGTTTCCTTCGATTTATCTGTGAAGTACATTAAGTTTCTATTTATTCAGTTCGGAGTGGTTTTTAATTATTATCTCTTCCTTAGTGTGCCAGTAGGGGTAGTGTTTGTCTGACAAACTAATATAAATCGGTACTCAATCATTCAATTAATAAATAAATAAATAAATAAATAATTAAAAATCTTAAATTAGAGAAATTCCTCTGGGTGATATTTTTCTGATCGTTTTTGGATTTATTTTGCAGATAAGAGGAGAGTAATTTGACTAGACTTGTTTTATAAACCAATCCCATCATCCTTTAGGAGTAATGGACCAATCAGTAGACACGGTCTCTTTATTAAGTTAAAAAACCTTTGTAATGTCTGTAAAAATTATTTATTATCATAAGAATTTAATCCAAATGTTAGAGTAGATTAAGTAGGGTCCATCCTTACTAAATAATCAATTTATTGGTTAATTATTCCACTGAAATTATCTGTTAATTAAATTTAGCTGTTAAAAATGATAAAACTGATATATTCTTAATTTTCTGTGATAACATAATGAGGGAAACAGAGTCAGGGAGAGAGACCTGTACGGGTCAAACCCTCCCCCGCCGGACCGGGCTGTGGACTCTGTCTCCCCCTTTACTCCCTCACTGAAGTGAGGGAAAGAGGAGAGAAGAGGGATTTTTTATATATATTAAATACTTTACATATGAGTTGGGATATTTATAGTAATATTTATTTATATAATCGTAAGAGTTTTTAATATAATCATTGTAATTATTTTGTGATTTCCTCTAGGATTAGTTTTTAAAGGTTGACCTCAGGTAAGTCTGGATAGTGTCTGATATTCTAGAAGATGATTTTCCATCTTTTTTCAGGTTTGAGGGCAGAGCTCAGATCTGGGTTTGTTCTGCCTCCTGCTGTGAATACAATCTGCTGGTTCTGATCTTTGCTCCCGGCTTTTCTTGTGGTTTAGAAGTGTCGTTGTTAGTTAGACTGGGTTTTGTTTTGTGGATTTGGGGTCCTTGGACTGGTTCTTTTCTCCTTTGTGTCGCCCATCAGTTCACGTCCTTGTCTTGATTCTTTGGCTGCAGAGAGCAAACGTTTTGGAAGGGGTAGGCAAATCGGTTTTCAAAGAGAGCCGTTCGTCCGATGGCTCTGGCTGGGTTAGGGTTAGAAAAAATATCTCGATGACTCCCCCTGCTTCGTCCGACGACTGGGCAGTTTGAACTAGGGAGTCAAAGGCAATGCACTGGCCCACGCACGTCATCGAGTACTCTCCATTCTCACCTATCCCCTTTGCCTGAAATGGCTTTTGATATGAGTTGGTTTTTAATATGAACGTTATTTTGTTTTGGGATATTGTTCCTTTAAAAAAACTGGTTTAAGTTTTGTTGATATTTTAAATCTTTCATTGTAAGTGCTTTCTGTTTTTGTTTTCTGTATTGATACTTCATGATTTATTGCTTCTCATTCCATTGTTTGAATTATTGGTTGTTTGATTTTGACGGAGTTGGTTGGACTATTATTTCTATAGATACTATTTTAATTTCCTAATTTTACATTATGGAACACATCATCAGTAGTGGACCTCAGGATCATCGGGTGTTTCGGCCATCATCACTAGACACCCTCTCCCGAGGAAGGCCCCGCCAGGGTTGATCAAGCCCCAGGGTGTGTCCAACTAAGTTTTATTATAATCTAATTCTAAGATAATTTAGAAAAGGATTCACGGTTTTGTTAAGGATCAACTGGTTAGTATTAGAATTAATATTTAAGGATAAAATGGTTTGGGTTTGGATTAGAGTTAAGATTAATATAAAGGATTAAAAGGTTAGGTTTAGGCATGGGGTTAACTGCTTAGGTTTAGGCGTAGAATTAACTGGTTAGGTTTAGGCGTATAATTAACTGGTTAGGTTTAGAGTTAAGGTATTGATTAAGGTTAGGATAATGGTTAAGATTAGAATTAAGGTCATGTTGAGGCCTCTGGCTCTGGCTCTGGCTCTGAGTTTCAGCCCCTAGTGGAGACTCTGGGGATGACATCCTTTAAATTCTGGTTCTCTTCAGTAGGTGGAGTTGGATAAATAACTGAGTCATACTCACTCTGCTCAGTGCCCAGTCGGGGTTGGAACATCGGTTTCATCCTTCTGTTGGTTTTGGAGAAAGGCCACACGCCGTGAAGCTCAAACCTCAAAGCTCAAAAAGTCCTCCACTGGGAATGATGGAGCTCCCTAAAAAGTTCCTGTGCCCCATACACCGCACGACTCCAGGAAACTTCTGAGCAATGCTCTGTGTCACTTACACCGCAAGACATGCTTTAGTATTGTTACAACAGACTCATCTTGGATTTCTCCATGGATTGATCTAAAGAGCTGATTCTCTGTGGGGCAGGTGTAGTCTGTGTGTACACTCCTTACTCATGGTTTTTGCTGAGTTTGGAATTTTATATTATAAAAGGATCTTAATTCAGAGAACTCCCTCTTAGGATGGTAAATATCCTATAATTTTAAGTTTGGGTGGCTTATATGCAGAGATATTTTAAGAAAAGTGATGTTAAGGAAACAATCCCATAATGCATTGCAGGAGAAGTGTGTCACCTGGTAAAAGAGTCTATGAGAAACATGTCAAACTTGTTTACAATTGAATAATTGTGACCTAAAACAAGTCAAACTATTAGAGTGAATTAGGTAGGACCCATCTATATGAATTATTTATCCAATTGGTTAATAGTTTCCTTCGATTTATCTGTGAAGTACATTAAGTTTCTATTTATTCAGTTCGGAGTGGTTTTTAATTATTATCTCTTCCTTAGTGTGCCAGTAGGGGTAGTGTTTGTCTGACAAACTAATATAAATCGGTACTCAATCATTCAATTAATAAATAAATAAATAAATAAATAATTAAAAATCTTAAATTAGAGAAATTCCTCTGGGTGATATTTTTCTGATCGTTTTTGGATTTATTTTGCAGATAAGAGGAGAGTAATTTGACTAGACTTGTTTTATAAACCAATCCCATCATCCTTTAGGAGTAATGGACCAATCAGTAGACACGGTCTCTTTATTAAGTTAAAAAACCTTTGTAATGTCTGTAAAAATTATTTATTATCATAAGAATTTAATCCAAATGTTAGAGTAGATTAAGTAGGGTCCATCCTTACTAAATAATCAATTTATTGGTTAATTATTCCACTGAAATTATCTGTTAATTAAATTTAGCTGTTAAAAATGATAAAACTGATATATTCTTAATTTTCTGTGATAACATAATGAGGGAAACAGAGTCAGGGAGAGAGACCTGTACGGGTCAAACCCTCCCCCGCCGGACCGGGCTGTGGACTCTGTCTCCCCCTTTACTCCCTCACTGAAGTGAGGGAAAGAGGAGAGAAGAGGGATTTTTTATATATATTAAATACTTTATATATGAGTTGGGATATTTATAGTAATATTTATTTATATAATTGTAAGAGTTTTTAATATAATCATTGTAATTATTTTGTGATTTCCTCTAGGATTAGTTTTTAAAGGTTGACCTCAGGTAAGTCTGGATAGTGTCTGATATTCTAGAAGATGATTTTCCATCTTTTTTCAGGTTTGAGGGCAGAGCTCAGATCTGGGTTTGTTCTGCCTCCTGCTGTGAATACAATCTGCTGGTTCTGATCTTTGCTCCCGGCTTTTCTTGTGGTTTAGAAGTGTCGTTGTTAGTTAGACTGGGTTTTGTTTTGTGGATTTGGGGTCCTTGGACTGGTTCTTTTCTCCTTTGTGTCGCCCATCAGTTCACGTCCTTGTCTTGATTCTTTGGCTGCAGAGAGCAAACGTTTTGGAAGGGGTAGGCAAATCGGTTTTCAAAGAGAGCCGTTCGTCCGATGGCTCTGGCTGGGTTAGGGTTAGAAAAAATATCTCGATGACTCCCCCTGCTTCGTCCGACGACTGGGCAGTTTGAACTAGGGAGTCAAAGGCAATGCACTGGCCCACGCACGTCATCGAGTACTCTCCATTCTCACCTATCCCCTTTGCCTGAAATGGCTTTTGATATGAGTTGGTTTTTAATATGAACGTTATTTTGTTTTGGGATATTGTTCCTTTAAAAAAACTGGTTTAAGTTTTGTTGATATTTTAAATCTTTCATTGTAAGTGCTTTCTGTTTTTGTTTTCTGTATTGATACTTCATGATTTATTGCTTCTCATTCCATTGTTTGAATTATTGGTTGTTTGATTTTGACGGAGTTGGTTGGACTATTATTTCTATAGATACTATTTTAATTTCCTAATTTTACATTATGGAACACATCATCAGTAGTGGACCTCAGGATCATCGGGTGTTTCGGCCATCATCACTAGACACCCTCTCCCGAGGAAGGCCCCGCCAGGGTTGATCAAGCCCCAGGGTGTGTCCAACTAAGTTTTATTATAATCTAATTCTAAGATAATTTAGAAAAGGATTCACGGTTTTGTTAAGGATCAACTGGTTAGTATTAGAATTAATATTTAAGGATAAAATGGTTTGGGTTTGGATTAGAGTTAAGATTAATATAAAGGATTAAAAGGTTAGGTTTAGGCATGGGGTTAACTGGTTAGGTTTAGGCGTAGAATTAACTGGTTAGGTTTAGGCGTATAATTAACTGGTTAGGTTTAGAGTTAAGGTATTGATTAAGGTTAGGATAATGGTTAAGATTAGAATTAAGGTCATGTTGAGGCCTCTGGCTCTGGCTCTGGCTCTGAGTTTCAGCCCCTAGTGGAGACTCTGGGGATGACATCCTTTAAATTCTGGTTCTCTTCAGTAGGTGGAGTTGGATAAATAACTGAGTCATACTCACTCTGCTCAGTGCCCAGTCGGGGTTGGAACATCGGTTTCATCCTTCTGTTGGTTTTGGAGAAAGGCCACACGCCGTGAAGCTCAAACCTCAAAGCTCAAAAAGTCCTCCACTGGGAATGATGGAGCTCCCTAAAAAGTTCCTGTGCCCCATACACCGCACGACTCCAGGAAACTTCTGAGCAATGCTCTGTGTCACTTACACCGCAAGACATGCTTTAGTATTGTTACAACAGACTCATCTTGGATTTCTCCATGGATTGATCTAAAGAGCTGATTCTCTGTGGGGCAGGTGTAGTCTGTGTGTACACTCCTTACTCATGGTTTTTGCTGAGTTTGGAATTTTATATTATAAAAGGATCTTAATTCAGAGAACTCCCTCTTAGGATGGTAAATATCCTATAATTTTAAGTTTGGGTGGCTTATATGCAGAGATATTTTAAGAAAAGTGATGTTAAGGAAACAATCCCATAATGCATTGCAGGAGAAGTGTGTCACCTGGTAAAAGAGTCTATGAGAAACATGTCAAACTTGTTTACAATTGAATAATTGTGACCTAAAACAAGTCAAACTATTAGAGTGAATTAGGTAGGACCCATCTATATGAATTATTTATCCAATTGGTTAATAGTTTCCTTCGATTTATCTGTGAAGTACATTAAGTTTCTATTTATTCAGTTCGGAGTGGTTTTTAATTATTATCTCTTCCTTAGTGTGCCAGTAGGGGTAGTGTTTGTCTGACAAACTAATATAAATCGGTACTCAATCATTCAATTAATAAATAAATAAATAAATAAATAATTAAAAATCTTAAATTAGAGAAATTCCTCTGGGTGATATTTTTCTGATCGTTTTTGGATTTATTTTGCAGATAAGAGGAGAGTAATTTGACTAGACTTGTTTTATAAACCAATCCCATCATCCTTTAGGAGTAATGGACCAATCAGTAGACAC
>NC_047158.1:23447691-23524515 GCF_009819705.1 Hippoglossus hippoglossus | reverse complement strand
ATGCCTAAACCTAAGTCTCCTCTACTATTGCCTAAATCTAACTAACCTAACTAGACTAAATAAGACTGGCCGTGGCTTATTGCCCTAACCCTAACCATTTTTAAACCCATGCCTAAACCTAAGTCTCTTCTACTTATGCCCAAAACTAACCCATGTTCTCTCTGCCTAAAACCTAACATATTCTCCAAAGTACATTCATCAAAAATCAGTTTATCTATATACGAAATTCGCTTACAATCAAAAGTCACATTTTTTTATTTTTTTTTTGTTTAAGAATATTAATAAATAAATAAATACATAAATATATCATTAAGTCCAATAACATATAAGATTCATAGATACACTGGATCAGGAAGGATAAAAGAAATACATTTACTTTTGATTCACAGTGGAATCGACAAGGGGGAGGAGTCTGTGAGAGGCAGCCTATAAATACAGGAGCCCTCAGTCTCCTCACTCACTCTTGCTCTGAACACTGTAGCGGAAGCACCTCACAACTCAGACCTGTAGCCTCAACCTTTACAAATATTTTACGTGCCCACATGACCTGAAGAAGACCCAAGAGGGTCGAAACGTAGTCAAGAGGCACGCAACACGGTGACAAGGTCACGTGTTTTCTGTTTTTGATTTTATTTTCAGTTTGTTTTTTTAGTTTTCGTGTTTTTGATTTTATTTCATAAATTTGACCTTTTTTATATACAAATATTTCACTCTTTATTATATATATCTAGCTAATAAATACAAAAAATAGTATTATTACATATTTATTACAAATTATATTTCATTGTAGACAAATAACAAAGGAGACTGTATAAATAATTATAAATCATCTATAAATAAATAAATAAATACTTAAAAAACAATCAGAGATAATGGATTACTCTGACCAAAACAATGGGGGGTGGACTAAAGTTACATATGGGAGGCGACAAGGTCGTCCCCGTCAGCGTAACTGGGACCAGGTAGCCCCCTGGGGGAAGGACCGTGCACCTTCCGCCACCTTTAATAGGAGGCGGGCTCAGTTCCCCTACCCTAACCCCAACCCTAACCCCCTAACCCATGTACAACAAACCAATAAACCAAACGAAAATCAAACAAATCAATAAATTCAAACCGGAGTCAAACGAATATCAAAAACATTGAAGGAAGCAAAAACCAAAACGAAGAGAAAATTCTTATTACAAAACCATTTTAAAAGGTGAAGGGGATATGTGAGAGTGGAGATGACGTGCGTGGGCCAGTGCATTGCCTTTGGCTCCCCATTTTAACTGCCAAGTCATCGGATGAAGCAGGGGGAGTCATTGAGATAACTTTTCAAATCCTATCTTTCCCTATGTTGATTTTTATATATATTTGTGCATATACTTATCTAATTTTGCTTGTTCTGTATCACTCTCCTTTAATAGAAATTTGAAATGCTTATATTTACCATTTACCAGTCAACTTGGTTTTCCCATACCAACTTAACTTAGGTATAAGGGAGTTTAATGAATAGTACTGGTGGGAACAAGTGTGTGTGTGTATGCGTGCGTGTTTGAGATGACACTTTATCTGACCTCTCATGTTTCAGTACAGCAGGCGACGAAGGCGAGGCCAGCAAACACGAGTGGAAGAGAGACAGACACTTATAGTGAGAGACAGACAGGTGGACAGACAGGTTTCTTACACTCTGATGTTTACTTGAATGTTTTGGGAAGATACAACAGAAACAGGTCAGTGTGAACCATCGACTGTTTCTGTGATTGATTAACTGTGTGAATCTGTAATGATGTAACTAACTATTTTTGAGTATATGTGAGTTTACATGACAATATACCACAGAATATATATATATATATATATATGGGAATGTGTGAGTATGTGTGAGTGTCAATATGTAATAATGGAAATGATTACCACATTACTACCTTCAGCTTAGCGTAGCAGGTATGTTATGATGTGATGGGTCATGACACAGGAAGTCTGGTGGATTATCACATATATGTGGTTACTGAAAATATATGTTATAGCAGTGATGACAGAGAAGCTAACAGTTAGCTTAGCATCTGTCAAAGGATCTTAACTAACATTTGTCAGCTGGCATTCAGTTAATCAACAGACACTTACAAACTGAAAAGTCTGAACTCCCATTGTTTGCTTTATTTTAAAACAAGTGACTTTTCATCATTAAAAAACTATGTCTGATTAAACGTTTCGTGTTTTTAGTCATTTAGTCAGATGACAAGTCCTTTTTTCATTTAAACTGTTTAGAAGACGATCAGTTTCATCACTTCAGTTTCTTTAAAGATGACTTTGTTTGAAAATGATATATTCTTATCGATATCAAATATATAGTTTATAAACATTAAATATACAGTGATCTGATCTCTGTTCATCAGATGGTGATAAACACATCTATATACTGATCAGTCACACTGATTCTGGAGAAACTTTGTTGTGTTGACCATTTGATGGTTGAAGCTGAACTTTGTTTCTATAAGTAAAAAAAATATGGTTATTTGGATAAATGTTTATGAAGCAGTTGAAGTGTGTGTTCAATGATCAACCTTTTCAAGTGTAGATAAAACAAAGTGTATGTAGACTGATTTCAGGCATCAGGATTTTATCTGGACAGTCCCCCTAACCCTTAGCCACATTGAGCTGATTGGACGAAAGCTCAGGATGAGACACTACTCAGACTCTCGACTGTCACAGAATTTAATTTCACACAGTCATCATATGAAACTTGATCAAACTGGAGTCATGTTGAGCTGTTACCACATCTCAGTTTAATCTCTCTTTCGATTTAGGAAACTGTTTTCACTGCACACAAACAGACAATTGATTTAATGATTTGAAAAGTCATCATGGTTTTCAGGCACATTTAGAGAGACACCAGCATAACAGTGAAAATATATTCCACTAATATGAATTTTTCAGAAAACAGAACCCTGATGTTTCACCTCAGAAAGTACAGATGAAGTATTTTCATTTATTACTAAGAACGTTTTCAGATGAGAGCAGGTTCACACTGAGCACATGTGACAGGTGTGAAAGAGTCCACTCCGCTCTGCATCTGCCAATCGGCTTGTTGCTCCCTCACTGCGAGGGACAGCTGCCACTCAACTAAATCACAACTGTTTGCTGTCCTGGCTCCTAAACGGTGGAACACGCTCCACATTGAATTCAGGACAGAAAGTCTACACATCTTCCACTGCAGACTAAAGACACATCTCTTCAGACTATACCTTGGATAAAAAAAATTAAAAATAAAAAAATATATATTTAGTAGCACTTATATGTCACTTACATGTTGCACTTTGTAGTTTGACTTTATTGAAGACAATTTTACGTTCTTGATTGTTGTTGTTGTGGGTTTGTTCCCTCATGGTTGATGCACTTATTGTGAGTCGCTTTGGATAAAAGTGTCAGCTAAATCAAATGTAATGTAATGTCTGGAGAAGTCATGATGAACTTGATGCTGCTGTAACATCAGCTATGACCACTTTGGTGGTGGGTCAGTGATGGTGTGAGGAGGCAGATCCTGGGAGGGTCACACAGACCTCCATGTCATAGCCAACCGTTCCCTGACTGCTGTTAGGTACCAGGATGAAATCTTCAGAGCAATTGTCAGACATTATCCTGGTGCAGTGTCCCCTGGGTTCCTCCCGGTGCCCTTGTCACCGTGTTAACCATGGCACAGCTCCTTACAGGGGCGGTTAACAGTGTAAATCACATCGGACAGGCTTTGGGGAATTCTCTCCATCAGGTGTGTCCACTACAGAAATCTGATTGATTTAAAAAAAAAATGAGCTCCAGTTAAATATTCATATACCCTCAGTACAGGTGTGAACCTCTTTCATAATTTGATTTATCAATTATTGATTTTATTGATATTTAAAATTTTAAACAGGTTTCACAACAGGTTCAGTCGCTGCAGTTTAAAAAGCCAAGACCATCAGGACCCTTTGGTTAATTTAGGTAGTTTAACTTAGGTTTGGTTAGGGTGGTTAGGTGTTTTTTCTGTTATGTTATGTTTTGGTATGTTTGTGCTTGAAAATATTGAGCCTAATTAAGGAAATCTTACTGAATTAATTAACTAATTTCATACAAATAGATGTATTGTTTTATGGTGCATCACATGATTCAGGAAAACTTGTCTGAGTTTACAATCAAAGTTCATGTTTTTTCAGATCTGTTGTAAAAGTCAGATGAAATTATTCTACCGTTACTTTTGAGTTTTTCACTCATGGATATTGTATTTTATTAGTTTGCATTAAATTGTAAATAAACATACAATATATTCATCATAATCATATCAGTATAATTCTACACACACACTCAAACACACACACACACACACACACATATATATATATAGTTTTATTTTAGTTGAGCTGACAGAGAGGGAGAGGAAATGCCGAGCGTCTCTGACTGAGTCCAACAACATTCTGCCATCTAGAGTTACACACACACACACACACACATACAATCACACTGATACACAAACACACAGATGCACATTCACACACACACACACACATGATCAGAGTGGCAGCTGTGGCTCAGGAGGTAGAGCGGCTCATCCACTAACCAGAGGGTTGGCGATTTGATCACCGTCTCCCTCATTCTGCGGGCTGAAGTGTCCTTGGACAAGAAACTGAAACCCAAATTGCCCCTGACGGCTGTGCCGGCAGTGTATGACTGATATATGATGGAGATAATGCTGCACATAGACGCACTGTATGAATGTGAGGGTGACTGGGTGGGAAAGCAAAACTGTCAAGCGTATAAATAATAGCTATATAAATACATACCATTCACCATTTATACATCTGCACAATAATACACAGACACTCAAAGACACACATGGATGTGTGTTGCTGAGACTTTTCTCTATCAGTATCTCTATCTGTAAATCAGGCTTACATTAATAATTCTGGCTTATTTAAGTATATGATCCGTTCCATGACTCTGGCTTTGGTTAATTCCTGCTCAGTCACCATGGTAACTTGTGCTTCAGAGCTAGCCTGCTCCATACCAGAAATGACAATTCATTTATGAAATGAAAACATGTCGGCTGTGGAGAAAAATTAACAGCACGTGAATAAGATGAGTTTGTAATAAATTCTGCAGCTTCTGATACTAATCCTGACATTGAGCTGACTTTGTTAGATCAGTGCTAAGAATTTTCTCTTCTCTGTCTGTGGCTTCACTCCCTCCTCATCACTTCATTTTTCACATGTGCTCGTATAATCCTCATCTGTTGTATAAACTCTCGCATTCATGGAGCTCAATGATCATCTGTTGACCTGCTGCAGAAAAACACACCACACAGGTTTTTCTGACTTGAATCAGCTTTGATCAGACTTGGCTCAAGTCTTGGTGTTGAGTTGAGCCTGAAGTGGAAATTGAAGCTAAGTCAAACTTGACCTTTTCACTTAAATCAGGATTAGTTTGGCCACTTTGATGGAATACCCCTCTGTTCTGAGTGTGTTTATATGTGTTTATAGAGAGAGAGAGATAGACTGTATATGTGATTATACAAAATAGGGTATTTGTAGGTAACATTACCAGGGAGGGGGCAAATTCGATTTTTAATCCATTTCATTTCTATAAATTTTATTTATAAAGTCCATATTAGCAAATCACAATTTCTAACCCTAACCCACCGTCTCTTAAGACTGTGGGATTACCCCTAATACATTTGAGTGGCTTCAAAAATAAATGTATTGAATCATTTTTCTGACCCATTTCTTATTTCTATGGTGATGTGTTTGAAGTCATGTGATCATAGATGCATAAATAATTTGTGTCCTTTGTGCACATGGTCATACATGTTTTACAGTTTTACATGTGTGTTTTTTAACATAAGATATTCCATTGAAGTTTAACTCTTTTAACGTGTTTATATGTTATGTGTTTTGTTTGTATTTTTATGTTAGTTTTATCCCTAATCCCTCTAAATGTCTGACTCAGAGAAGAATCCAGATCTTTTGGTGATGAGGGCCGACGCCGGTGTGGATGAGCTGTAAACAACAACACTGATCTTTCCACAGCAGAGTTTATACGTCATGTCCGGCCTCCTGTTCGTGAGACACTTGTTACTGTCGCTCTGTGGGAGCATTTCATAATACCTCGGATCTCAGAGCTCGGCCCTCGGAATGACATCATGCTTCAATAACCCAAGTTGAGAGCGTTCCAGTTGCATAGAAACATGTTTAAGTTAGCCATCTAGTCATTGTTAGAAAAAGCAGTACATAATATGTGTGTATTTATAATTTTTAGCCTCCTGTAGCCTAATATTTGTGGGAAACAGCCAAGTCAGAGAGAGGAAGGTTAGGTATCAAAAACAAGAAAGAATAACAGAGTTTTATATACATATATAGCTGTGTTCGTGTTGTAGTGATTCCTGTGGCCTGTATGAGGTGCTGAGACATCAGGTTTTACAGTGTATATGTGTCGACGGCACTTCATCAACTTCATCTTCATCATCATGATGTAAAGCAGATGTCCTCACATTCACTTTATCTCTACACATTCCTCCTCCTTTTTTTTCTGTTGCATTTTAACACATAACCACACCCCTCTTGTTTTGCCTCACCCGTTTTTATTTACCTCACCCATGACCCCACCCCCTGACCTCAGGTCAAAACAATCAGTGAGGAATCAGATTCAATCAACAAGAAAGCTAAACAATCAATAATTACTCATGTCTCTGTCTTGTCCAAAACTGATCTTTGAATATTGTTTTTTTACAACTTTTAAACACCACCTAACCTCATCACACACACACACACCTCCTCCTGGAGAGGATATAGATCTGCACCAGAAGAAGATGAGTCTGAAAAATATCATCAGGGAAAACAGACAGGAATCAAGTGTGTGTTTGTGTGTGTGTGAACTTTTACTTATTATATTATATTTGTGAGGACCATTTTGAGCATAGACCTTATGGAACGACGACATTTTTGGAGAGTGAGGACCTTTTGGCCAGTCCTCAGTTTGTCAAGGGGCTGTTTGAGGTTTAAGACTTGGTTATTAGGTTAGAATTAGGTTTACATTAGGGTTAGGGTCAGGCATTTAGTTGTGATGGTTAAGTAGAACCCATACTGGCAAATGCATTGGGACTGTCCTCACTAAGATAGGGTTAGTACAAGAATGTGTGTGTGTGTGTGGGGGGGGGAATGAGCTGGGTCATCGTACTCTGTAACTTTACACTGGAGGGTCAAACTGAAGACCTGCAACAGCTGCTGCCATAGTGACGGGTAGGGTGGGGTCAAATCTGGCACCATGCACAAGTGTGTGTGTGTGTGTGTGTGTGTGCACTGCTGGAAACCTTTCAGGAAACTTCTTAGACTTGTGAACTTTGATTTTTTGATCTGAATTTGTGTGTTTGTCATTACAGTTACACTTTTACACATTTAATGTTCAAAACTTTTAATGTCTTGAACTTTTAAATGTTCAGTTTGTAGAATGTAGTGACACCTAGTGGTGAAGGGTCAAGTTGCAGCTGAATACCCCCCCCCCTTCCAAACATGAAAGAGAACCTGTGGTAGCTTCAGTCGTCATAGAAACTCAAAAGATTTACTTTGTCCATTCTGGGCTACTGTAAAAAACATGGCTGCCTCCGTAGAGAGGACCCACTCCTGATGTAAATATATAGTATGTAAATATAAATTTTATATATATAGTATGTAAATATAAAGTATGTAAATATAAAGTATTTATATATAAAGTATTTATATATAAATAATTTATATATAAAGTATTAAATATAAAGTATGTTAATATAAAGTATGTAAATATAAAGTATGTAAATATGAAGTATTTATGTATAAAGGGCCCATTCTAGGGTAAAGAAAACAACAATTTGAACAAATTAAATTGAAACACACTGATGTTCTCTGTTCCACGTGACATCTGTTCACTTGTGTCCGTCCTGGGAGACGGATCCTCACATGTGTCTCTGAGGTTTCTACCTTCTGTACCTGTTAAAGGTTTTAGTAGTTTGACTCTTGTTGAGGGTTAAGAACAGAGGATGTCACACCTTGTTAAAGCCTCTGAGACAATCTGTGATTTGTGAATATGGGACTATAGAAATAAAATTTGATTTGATGTTGATTTGAAAACATCACTGGGATTATTTTATATTCAATGTCTGCCAATATATCCTTTCACCTAAATCTTCACACACTAAACTTTAATGTTTTAAACTTTTAATGTTTAAAAGTTTTATTTTTTTACACTTGTAATGTTAAACCCAAACCATTTATTGTTCAAAACTTTTATACCTTTAATGTAGATTTATGTTTGTGAAGCTTTGAAAATTTGATATTCAGGTTGGACTTGTTGTAGCTATATATATTTGTGTAGTGGATATGTTTTATCTTCATTGGTTCTATATTTTCTGTATTGATTTCTTTTATATTGATTTTTGTTGTATTTATTTGTTTTATAGCTATTTGTTTGTGGAACTTTTTATTTGCCTTGTTCATTAATATCATAGTTGGTTACACTTTTATTTCTTTGTTTCCTGTTATATTTTTTAGTTTTTTTGTGTCTCTTATTTCACTTCCTGTCTTTATGTAGTTTCCTGTGCAGTTGCTCTGTGAAGGTGGAGTTCAGGCAGCGCTGCATGATGTCAGGATGGCACCTATGCTGCCCCCTCTTGGCGTGGAGGTCTTTAGACGCTTTACACCTGCTTCACTAGAGGAAATCCAACAGCGACATGAAGCTGAAGAGAAAGAGGATCAGAGAAGGAAGGAAAAGAACATCGAGGTATATAACATATTGATTGAAAACTAATCAAGTAATAAATACACTTACAGTCAATTAACATTATACTGTAAATTGATATTTGAAAAACTGAACAAATGTGACCGCTGGATGACATCAACCCTCTTGGACGTGTCACATGATGTGATTAGGAAAAACAGAAGAGCCTCAGAATTAGCTGAAATGTTTCTGATATGCTGCCTCTCTCACTGACAGGTAGCAGAGGAAGATCTTCCTAAACCAGCAAGTGACCTTGAGGCTGGGAAGCCCCTACCATTCATCTATGGAGACCCCCCCCCTGGGCTCCTCAACAGCCCATTGGAGGAGCTGGATCCCTTCTATCAATCACACAAGGTTTCTGTTGAGATAGATCATGTGATGAGGTCATGAAGGTTACAGTCATAGTTTTTTTTTTTTTCTTTAGTCTTTCACAGTGCTTTTGTTTTGTTGATTTAACAAAGTTCTTTTGTATGATTCTCTGTCTGCAGACGTTCATCGTGCTCAGTAGAGGAAACATCATTTACAGGTTTAATGCTGAACCCGCCTGTTTCCTGCTTAGTCCATTCAGTCGTTTGAGAACCTTCGCCATCAGGATACTCATCCATTCATATCCTTTGTGGTGTCACACATCCGTGTTCTTCATTTTAAACAAAAAGTGAAAAAGAAATTTAAAAAATCCAAAGCTATTCACCATCAGCCAACCAGGAAGCAGCGCCGGGGGATGTCATTGTTGCTCCTGATGAATATACAGATAACTTTGATTGTATCTGGATCAATAGCTGTGCCACAAATTGATCAACAGGATATTGATCAATGATTATCTGATCATGTTCCTTAAAATAGAAAACTTTATTCAGCTTATTCATCATGATGACGATTATGACAAACTGTGTTTTCATGACGATGAGTGATCCGCCATCTTGGAGCAAGACTGTGGAGTGAGATACGCACACACACACACACACACACACACACACACACACACACACACACACAGACAAACACCTAATATTTTGACATTTGAAGTTTTTGTTTTGTGTAACAGATACGTGTTTACGTTCATCTACACGTTTGAAGCAACAATCAAAGTTTTGTCACGGGGATTCTGTGTCGGAGACTTCACCTTCCTCAGAGACCCCTGGAACTGGCTGGACTTCATGGTCATCAGCATGGCGTAAGCAAGAATAATATTCCTGATCGGTAGCACACCCATGATGATGATGGTTATGTGATGATGATGATGATGATGATGGTGATGATGATGGTGATGATGATGATGCTGATGATGATGATGGTGATGATGATGATGATGATGGTGGTGATGATGATGATGATGATGGTGATGATGGTGGTGTTGATGATGCTGATGCTAATGATGATGATGATGATGATGATGGTGGTGTTGATGATGCTGATGATGATGATGATGATGATGATGACGGTGGTGATGATGATGATGATGATGATGGTGATGATGATGGTGATGATGATGATGCTGATGATGATGATGGTGATGATGATGATGATGATGGTGGTGATGATGATGATGATGATGGTGATGATGGTGGTGTTGATGATGCTGATGCTAATGATGATGATGATGATGATGATGGTGGTGTTGATGATGCTGATGATGATGATGATGATGATGATGACGGTGGTGATGATGATGATGATGATGATGATGATGGTGATGATGATGATGCTGATGATGATGATGATGATGGTGATGATGATGATGCTGATGATGGTGATGATGATGATGCTGATGATGATGATGATGATGGTGATGATGATGCTGATGATGATGATGATGATGATGATGGTGATGGTGATGTTGATGATGGTGATGATGATGCTGATGATGATGATGGTGATGATGATGATGGTGATGGTGATGATGCTGATGATGATGATGGTGATGATGATGATGATGGTGGTGTTGATGATGATGGTGATGGTGGTGATGATGATGATGATGATGACGACGATGATGATGATGATGATGATGATGATGGTGGTGATGATGCTGATGATGATGATGATGGTGGTGTTGATGATGATGATGATGATGATGATGATGATGATGACGACGATGATGATGATGATGATGATGATGATGGTGGTGATGATGCTGATGATGATGATGATGACGACGATGATGATGATGATGATGATGGTGGTGTTGATGATGATGATGCTGATGATGATGATGATGATGATGACGACGACGATGATGATGATGATGATGATGATGATGGTGGTGATGATGCTGATGATGATGATGATGGTGGTGTTGATGATGCTGATGATGTTGATGATGATGATGATGGTGGTGTTGATGATGCTGATGATGATGATGATGATGATGATGGTGATGATGCTGATGATGATGATGATGATGTTGATGATGCTGATGATGATGATGGTGATGATGATGATGATGATGGTGATGTTGATGATGATGATGATGATGGTGGTGTTGATGATGATGATGATGATGATGGTGATGTTGATGATGATGCTGATGATGTTGATGATGATGATGATGATGATGTTGATGATGCTGATGATGTTGATGATGATGATGATGATGGTGGTGTTGATGATGATGATGATGATGATGATGGTGGTGTTGATGATGCTGATGATGTTGATGATGATGATGATGCTGATGATGTTGATGATGATGATGATGATGATGGTGATGATGATGATGATGATGGTGGTGTTGATGATGATGATGATGATGGTGATGATGATGATGATGATGATGGTGGTGTTGATGATGATGATGATGGTGATGATGATGATGATGATGGTGGTGTTGATGATGATGATGATGATGATGGTGATGATGATGATGATGATGATGCTGATGATGTTGATGATGATGATGATGCTGATGATGTTGATGATGTTGATGATGCTGATGATGTTGATGATGTTGATGATGCTGATGATGTTGATGATGATGATGATGGTGGTGTTGATGATGATGATGGTGATGATGATGATGATGGTGGTGGTGATGATGGTGGTGTTGATGATGCTGATGATGTTGATGATGATGATGGTGGTGTTGATGATGCTGATGATGATGATGGTGGTGTTGATGATGCTGATGATGATGATGATGATGATGATGGTGGTGGTGTTGATGATGATGATGATGATGATGATGGTGATGATGATGATGATGATGATGATGCTGATGATGTTGATGATGATGATGATGCTGATGATGTTGATGATGTTGATGATGCTGATGATGTTGATGATGATGATGATGGTGGTGTTGATGATGATGATGGTGATGATGATGATGATGGTGGTGGTGATGATGGTGGTGTTGATGATGCTGATGATGTTGATGATGATGATGGTGGTGTTGATGATGCTGATGATGATGATGGTGGTGTTGATGATGCTGATGATGATGATGATGATGATGATGGTGGTGGTGTTGATGATGATGATGATGATGATGATGATGGTGGTGTTGATGATGCTGATGATGATGATGGTGGTGTTGATGATGCTGATGATGATGATGATGATGATGATGATGGTGGTGTTGATGATGATGATGATGATGATGGTGGTGTTGATGATGCTGATGATGATGGTGGTGTTGATGATGCTGATGATGATGATGATGATGATGGTGGTGGTGATGATGATGCTGATGATGATGATGATGATGATGATGATGGTGGTGTTGATGATGATGATGATGATGATGGTGGTGTTGATGATGCTGATGATGATGATGGTGGTGTTGATGATGCTGATGATGATGATGATGATGGTGATGATGGTGGTGTTGATGATGCTGATGATGATGATGATGATGATGGTGGTGGTGATGATGGTGGTGTTGATGATGCTGATGATGTTGATGATGATGATGGTGGTGTTGATGATGATGATGATGATGATGGTGGTGTTGATGATGCTGATGATGATGATGATGGTGGTGGTGATGATGGTGGTGTTGATGATGCTGATGATGTTGATGATGATGATGATGATGATGGTGGTGTTGATGATGCTGATGATGATGATGATGATGATGGTGGTGGTGATGATGGTGGTGTTGATGATGCTGATGATGTTGATGATGATGATGATGATGATGATGGTGGTGGTGATGATGGTGGTGTTGATGATGCTGATGATGATGATGATGATGATGATGGTGATGATGGTGGTGTTGATGATGCTGATGATGTTGATGATGATGATGATGATGATGGTGGTGTTGATGATGCTGATGATGTTGATGATGATGATGATGATGGTGGTGTTGATGATGATGATGATGATGGTGGTGTTGATGATGCTGATGATGATGATGATGATGATGATGATGATGATGATGGTGGTGTTGATGATGCTGATGATGTTGATGATGATGATGATGATGGTGGTGTTGATGATGCTGATGCTAATGATGATGATGATGATGATGATGGTGGTGTTGATGATGCTGATGATGATGATGATGATGATGATGATGACGGTGGTGATGATGATGATGATGATGATGATGGTGATGATGATGATGGTGATGATGATGCTGATGATGATGATGGTGATGATGATGATGATGATGATGGTGATGATGATGATGCTGATGATGATGATGATGATGGTGATGATGATGATGATGATGATGGTGATGATGATGTTGATGATGGTGATGATGATGCTGATGATGATGATGGTGATGATGATGATGGTGATGGTGATGATGCTGATGATGATGATGGTGATGATGGTGGTGTTGATGATGATGATGATGGTGGTGATGGTGGTGATGATGATGATGATGATGATGACGATGATGATGATGATGATGATGATGGTGGTGATGATGCTGATGCTGATGATGATGATGATGGTGGTGCTGATGATGTTGATGATGATGATGGTGATGATGCTGATGATGATGATGATGATGATGGTGATGATGCTGATGATGATGATGATGATGATGATGATGATGATGATGTTGATGATGCTGATGATGATGGTGATGATGATGATGATGATGGTGATGTTGATGATGATGATGATGATGATGATGGTGGTGTTGATGATGATGATGATGATGATGATGATGGTGATGATGATGATGTTGATGATGATGATGATGATGATGATGATGGTGATGATGTTGATGATGCTGATGATGTTGATGATGATGATGATGATGATGATGGTGGTGTTGATGATGATGATGATGATGATGGTGATGATGATGATGATGATGATGGTGGTGTTGATGATGCTGATGATGTTGATGATGATGATGATGCTGATGATGTTGATGATGATGATGATGGTGATGATGATGATGATGATGGTGGTGTTGATGATGATGATGATGGTGATGATGATGATGATGATGGTGGTGTTGATGATGCTGATGATGTTGATGATGATGATGATGATGATGATGGTGGTGTTGATGATGCTGATGATGTTGATGATGATGATGATGATGATGATGATGATGGTGGTGTTGATGATGCTGATGATGTTGATGATGATGATGATGATGATGGTGGTGTTGATGATGATGATGGTGATGATGATGATGATGGTGGTGGTGATGATGGTGGTGTTGATGATGATGTTGATGATGATGATGGTGGTGTTGATGATGATGATGATGATGATGGTGGTGTTGATGATGCTGATGATGATGATGGTGGTGTTGATGATGCTGATGATGATGATGATGATGATGGTGGTGGTGATGATGGTGGTGTTGATGATGCTGATGATGATGATGATGATGATGGTGGTGGTGATGATGGTGGTGTTGATGATGCTGATGATGTTGATGATGATGATGGTGGTGTTGATGATGATGATGATGATGATGATGGTGGTGTTGATGATGCTGATGATGTTGATGATGATGATGATGGTGGTGGTGATGATGGTGGTGTTGATGATGCTGATGATGTTGATGATGATGATGATGATGATGGTGGTGTTGATGATGCTGATGATGTTGATGATGATGATGATGATGATGATGGTGGTGTTGATGATGCTGATGATGATGATGATGGTGATGATTGATGATGATGATGATGATGATGGTGGTGTTGATGATGCTGATGATGATGATGATGATGATGATGATGGTGGTGATGATGGTGGTGTTGATGATGCTGATGATGTTGATGATGATGATGATGATGATGGTGGTGTTGATGATGCTGATGATGTTGATGATGATGATGATGGTGGTGATGATGTTGATGATGATGATGGTGATGATGATGCTGATGATGATGATGATGATGATGATGGTGGTGTTGATGATGCTGATGATGATGATGATGATGATGGTGGTGATGATGGTGGTGTTGATGATGCTGATGATGTTGATGATGATGATGATGATGATGGTGGTGTTGATGATGCTGATGATGATGATGATGATGATGATGGTGGTGTTGATGATGCTGATGATGTTGATGATGATGATGATGGTGGTGATGATGTTGATGATGATGATGATGGTGTTGATGATGGTGGTGTTGATGATGCTGATGATGATGATGATGATGATGATGGTGATGTTGATGATGCTGATGATGATGATGATGATGATGGTGGTGTTGATGATGCTGATGATGATGATGATGATGATGGTGGTGATGATGGTGGTGTTGATGATGCTGATGATGCTGATGATGTTGATGATGATGATGATGGTGATGATGATGTTGATGATGATGATGATGGTGTTGATGATGCTGATGATGATGATGATGATGATGATGATGGTGGTGTTGATGATGCTGATGATGATGATGATGGTGGTGATGATGGTGGTGTTGATGATGCTGATGATGTTGATGATGATGATGATGATGATGGTGGTGTTGATGATGCTGATGATGATGATGATGATGGTGGTGTTGATGATGCTGATGATGATGATGGTGATGATGATGATGATGATGGTGGTGTTGATGATGCTGCTGATGATGATGATGATGATGATGATGATGACGGTGGTGATGATGATGATGATGATGATGACGGTGGTGATGATGATGATGATGATGATGATGGTGTTGATGATGCTGATGATGCTGATGATGATGATGGTGATGATGATGATGATGATGATGATGTCATGATGACGTGTCTGTCTTTCAGATATCTGACAGAGTTCGTAGATTTGGGAAACGTTTCTGCGTTGCGAACCTTCAGAGTTCTTCGAGCACTGAAGACCATCACAGTCATCCCTGGTTAGTTAGTGTTTAACATTTTATGGTGCATTTAACACCTTCAGTCCTCCTTAAAGAGATAGTTCACCCAAAAGTGAAAATTCACTGATTCTCTACTCTGCACTATGATGGAGGGGGGGTGAAGTGTTTGATTCCACAAAACACTTTTGGAGTTTCAGGGATAAACAGCGTTGCAGCAGAATCCAATACAATTGAAGTAAATGTTTTCAGGTTGAGCTCAAGGTGTGTTTGACTTGATGCAGCGCTGACTTAACGTGATGCATGCTAGGCCAAATGCAATCCATGGTGGTGAGAATTTTTGTCCGACTTCATTCAGCACATCACCAGGTCATGTGACTTTAAAACATGGCGGGAGCAAGCCAGCTGCAGTCAGACCGTCTCTTCCAGCTGCACCTTGGAGTTGCTTCTCTGATGTCACAACTCTGCTCTGATTGCCTGAAGGCTTCACTGACACGCAATATTCAGCAGAAACAAAGTTTCAGTCAACTTTGATGTTCATTGTTATTTGTGCAAAAACACAAGGATTTCAAAAACATCTGTTTTATTTACAATGAGAAAAGCAAACACTGCGAGATCGGTGGTTGTTCTTGTCTCACTGATGCTACAAGAAGTAGAAAAAGTCAGACTTGACTTCTGCATTGTTTCACTACTCCCCTACAGCCGCCGGCAGGTCATGTCGGTGGATCCGGTCAGACACAGTCAGACCAAGTCCAAGTCAAACACACCTTCAGTCTCTTTTGATTAGTTGTTGATTTTCATCCATCTGATTGGTCAGTGAGTATTAATCCGGCCCCCTCCTCAGGTCTGAAGACGATTGTCGGAGCTCTCATCCAATCAGTGAAGAAGCTTGCTGATGTCATGATCCTGACGGTGTTCTGCCTCAGTGTCTTCGCTCTGATCGGTCTGCAGCTTTTCATGGGAAACCTGAAACAGAAGTGTGTCCTGATACCTCCGTTGCTTAGGAACAACTCTTCTGATGTTGATCCTAAAACCTTTTACCATGGCAACATCACCCTCAGCAACCAAACCTGTGGCAATGACACAGGAACCAGCAACTTTGATTTCTATGAGTATATCAACAACCCAGGTCTGAATTATTGATTTAAAAAAAAATCGTTTTCATCAATCAAAACATTTTTTTCAAATTTGTCTTTTTATTTTTGACAGAAAATCATTACTTCCTTCCTGGAAACATGGATCCTCTGCTCTGTGGAAACAGTTCTGATGCAGGGTACGTTTCCATGACGATGATGGTGGTGATGATGACACTGATAATATTGATGATGATGATTTTTAGGATATGAATGAGGTGATGATGATAGTCATTAATGATGATGTGATCAGGGTCTGTCCAGAGGGTTTCATGTGTCTGAAAACGGGTAGAAATCCAAACTACGGTTACACCAGCTATGACTCGTTTGGTTGGGCATTTCTGGCTCTGTTCAGACTCATGACCCAGGACTTCTGGGAAAATCTCTTCCAGCTCGTAAGTAAGCAGCGCAGATTAGAGAGATGTCATCACTGGTTACAACTCTCACCCGTTGCTCTCTCTCACCTGTCTCTCTCTCTTCAGACATTGAGAGCAGCAGGTAAAACCTACATGATCTTCTTTGTGGTCGTCATCTTCCTGGGCTCGTTTTACCTCATTAACCTGATCCTGGCGGTGGTTGCAATGGCGTACGCTGAGCAGAATAAGGCCACACTTTCTGAGGCAAAACATAAAGAGGAGGACTACGCTGAGATCCTGGACGCGCTGAAGAAGAGAGACGAGGTCGTCAGAGCTGACGGACTAACACAAACAACATGAATGAAGAGTGAAACACATTGAAACATAAATAGACTCAACAAATATACAATATAGATAGAACATTGATACAAAATTGATACAACAGAGATACAACGTAAATATTACTTTTATTAACACTGTTGTTGCAGGAGGCAGCCTGCATGGCGGTGCTTTCAGAATCACACAACCCAAATGCAACGCAGAGTCATGATCAAGACCACACTGTCATAGAAGGTACCGCACACACACACACACACACAGTCTGTTAGATCCTGGAATGAAACGCTTTAGATCAGTAGATCCTTATCATATTTCAGACTTTGAGGATGACCAGAGGCCGTGTCCCGTGTGTTGGTATGCCTTCGCTGACGTCTTCTTGAAGTGGAACTGCTGCGACTGCTGGAGGTGGCTGAAACAGCGGCTCAACACCATCGTCATGGACCCGTTTGTTGACCTCGGCATCACCATGTGCATCGTTTTCAACACCGTCTTTATGGCCTTGGAGCATTATCCAATGACGGAGGAGTTTGAGGAGCTGCTGAGCATCGGGAACCTGGTGAGTGAAGAAAAGTCCTGACATTGCTCATCACATAACCACAGCTGTTTGACGGCAGCAGGTTCCATCAGTCACCAGAGTCATGATATCACAGTCACCCTGTTGACCTCTGATTCTACAGGTTTTCACAGGGATCTTCACAGCTGAGATGGTCTTCAAACTTCTGGCCATGGACCCGTATTACTACTTTCAGGTCAGACTTCCTGTCTGTTGCTGCTAAGTGATGATGAGTGGCAACTGTTACCATGTTGATGCGTGTCTTCTCTGTTGTCATGGAAATAGGTGGGCTGGAACATCTTTGACAGCATCATTGTCACCATGAGTCTGGTGGAGCTGGGACTGGCTGATGTTCAGGGCCTGTCTGTGCTGCGCTCATTCCGATTGGTCAGTAGGATTTCATCATTACCTGTCTTTATTATTATCCCCTCACCCTGCTCTCACATGTTTTGCTCCCTGTCTTGTGTCCAGATGCGAGTCTTTAAGTTGGCCAAGTCGTGGCCAACCCTCAACATGCTGATCAAGATCATCGGGAACTCTGTGGGGGCTCTGGGGAACCTGACTCTGGTTCTAGCGATCATTGTCTTCATCTTTGCCGTCGTCGGTATGCAGCTGTTTGGGAAGAACTACAAAGATTGTGTCTGTCGCATCGCAGAGGACTGTAAACTTCCTCGTTGGCACATGAACGACTTTTTCCACGCCTTCCTCATCATCTTTAGAGTCCTGTGTGGAGAGTGGATCGAGACCATGTGGGACTGCATGGAGGTCTCAGGTCAGGCCATGTGTCTGATTGTCTTCATGATGGTCATGGTCATCGGAAACCTAGTGGTGAGTCACTGCAGGCGGTAAGTTAACCTGAGGTACTGAATCGCTTCCAGGTCTGGTTTCAGGGCCTGAATCTTTTCCTGGTCTGGTTTCAGGTCCTGAATCTGTTTCTGGCCATGCTGCTTAGCTCGTTCAGTGGAGATAATCTGGCAGCTCCAGAAGATGAAGGAGAAAACAATTTGCAGATTGCCATAAATCGGATCAACAGGGCTGTGTCCTGGACAAGGTCTGGTATCGTGGAGCATATCTGGACTCTGATGGGGAAGAAGAACCATGAACAAGAACACATCGGTAGGGTTAAGGTTCCCAGGCCAGGAACTTTTATGAATTTTTCATCCATTTGTGTTTGTTGTGGTTTAACATTAATGTTTATTTTTTGTTCCAGGTGTTTAAAAAAATGACGCTTTATTTTTTCTTTAAGTAAAATTTGTATAATTACTTTACAGGAGTTGACGGTGAAGATGATAACAAGATCTCAAAGGACATTTTACCTTTGACCTTTGTGACTTCAGACCAACAACTGTCAGAGATAAACAGCCTCAGCTGTAGTCATGACAATGTGAAAAGTAGCTACAACAACATCACCTTCCTGAGGGTGCCCATTGCCAAGGCAGAGTCCGAATCAGAATCTGAAACACCTGAAAATGAAGATGAGGAGGGTGAAGAGGAAGAAAACCATTCAGAAGTAAATTTATGTTCTGCTCAATGTTTTTTCAATAGGAAATCCACAAATGACACAAGAAAGTAGCAGTGCGAGGGGAAATATGGATATATAAATAAAAATTTAAATATTATATACAATAATGTAGAACTAATGCTATACATACACAAGGCTGTTTTTAAAAAATCTGCAATATAGAGATGGGGATAAAGTTGTGTTATTGTGCAATTTGTTCATTCTTTGTAATATACAGAGGGCAAAATGTGCAGCAGTTCTTTTCTGAAATATAGTTGTCAGTGTTTTGACTGAAGGTGTTGTCTAATGTCTGATGGCACAGAGGAGCCCCTCAGGTGCTTTGAGGCTGGATGAGTTTGAGCTGCCTCAGTTCAGCAGAGAGGAGAAGAGAGGGCTCGGCCATGATGGCTTTTAGTTTTCCTCTCTTCTCAGTCATGGCCTCCACACAGATCCATCTCCCCCTCTGAGCTGTTTGTTGGTGCCACAGCTCCTGATGCCATCTCCCCAGCACCACAGCAAAGAATATGACACAGGCCACTACTGACCCTAACCATAACATAACATCTGTAGCAGCCTAATGCACACGTTAAAAGACCTGAGCCTCAGAAAAACCCTCCTGCCCTGTCCCTTCCTGTTCAGGGACACAGTGTTTTCTGACCAGTCCAGTTTGTTATTTGAATGCACCCCCAGAGGAAGGGATGGGAGGAAGGGAATGTGAGAGGAGGGTGGTGGGGTACGAGGAGGGGATGGAAGGGGAGGTACCTCCGTTCATTAAAAACGAAGTGTCCGCTAAAGAGCTGTCATGGTACGGACACATCATGTCCCCGATAAAGATAGTGTCTCTGGGCTGTAAGTCTCCGCTGCTCAAACATGTGGTGTGTCACCGCAGGCAGGTTTACATGGTGCTCAGAGACACCGGAGACTTGAACCTCACCTTTAACTTCAACATCGACAGGCTTAAATATGTGTTGTTGCTACAACGGACACTATCGAATGTTTGGTGTAGAAGGACATTTAATCCGATCCTGTCCAGAGAGGAAGCGTGAGGAGCGACAAGGTTTTTAGAGAAACTTTTGAATATTTCTGGTGTAATCAACACCTGTGTCCAACAGTGGTGGGACTTTGGCAAGACTCAGATTAAATAGCTGAGTTTACTCGTAATGTCACTAGAAATAGAATAATAATAATAATAATAATACTTTTTATTTATAGAGCACTTTTCACAGTACTCAAAGACACTTCACAAACGTTAACATTAACATAAAAAGCTACACACTAAAAACATAAAGCACACAACACACATCACACATTAAAAGCAGTTCTGAAAAGGTGAGTTTTGTGATTTGAACATTGTGAGATTGGTGCAGTCTCAGATGTGTTTGGGGAGAGAGTTCCAGAGGGAGGGGGCCGCTCCGGAGAAGGCTCTGTCCCCCCAGGTCCGGTGCTTGGTCCTGAGTGGATGGTACAGGAGGTCAGCATCAGAGGAGCGGAGCCAATGGGATGGAGTGTGGTGGTGGAGCAGGTCGGGGAGGTAGGAGGGGGCCTGGTTATGGAGGCCTTTGTGGGTGAGGAGAAGGACTCTGTCCCCCCAGGTCCGGTGCTTGGTCCTGAGTGGATGGTGCAGGAGGTCAGCATCAGAGGAGCGGAGCCAACGGGGTGGAGTGTGGTGGTGGAGCAGGTCGGGGAGGTAGGAGGGGGCCTGGTTATGGAGGCCTTTGTGGGTGAGGAGAAGGACTCTGTCCCCCCAGGTCCGGTGCTTGGTCCTGAGTGGATGGTGCAGGAGGTCAGCATCAGAGGAGCGGAGCCAACGGGGTGGAGTGTGGTGGTGGAGCAGGTCGGGGAGGTAGGAGGGGGCCTGGTTATGGAGGCCTTTGTGGGTGAGGAGAAGGACTCTGTCCCCCCAGGTCCGGTGCTTGGTCCTGAGTGGATGGTGCAGGAGGTCAGCATCAGAGGAGCGGAGCCAACGGGGTGGAGTGTGGTGGTGGAGCAGGTCGGGGAGGTAGGAGGGGGCCTGGTTATGGAGGCCTTTGTGGGTGAGGAGAAGGACTCTGTCCCCCCAGGTCCGGTGCTTGGTCCTGAGTGGATGGTGCAGGAGGACAGCATCAGAGGAGCGGAGCCAACGGGATGGAGTGTGGTGGTGGAGCAGGTCGGGGAGGTAGGAGGGGGCCTGGTTATGGAGGCCTTTGTTAGTGAGGAGGAGGACTTTGTATTGGATGTGTTGTGGGACATGGAGCCAGTTAGGGTTAGGGTTAGGGGTGATGTGATCACAGGAGCGGGAGTGGGTGAGCAGGCGAGCAGCAGAGTTCTGGATGTGCTGTAGTTTATTTAGGACTTTGGATGATGTGCCTTAGAGAATACTGTTGCAATAGTCGATTCTGGAGGTGATGAAAAGCGTGGATCAAAGTTTCAGCAGCAGAGGGAGTGAGTGATGGGCTGCTGTCAAACAAGACTCCGAGGTTACGGATGTGTGGGGAGGGAGAAAGAGTGGAGTTGTCGATGGTGAGGCAGAAGTTGTGACTGGTTATAGTGAGGGATTTGGGTGAGATGATCATGTCCGATTTGTCACAGTTTAGTTTGAGGAAGTTGATTTGCATCCATTATTTAATGTCAGTTAGGCAGTTGGTCAGAGTGTAATGAGTTGCAGATGTGATGGATTTAGTAGAGATTTAGAGCTGGACATCATCGGTGTAGCAGTGGAAGCAGTGAATGTTTCCCCAGCTTCACGCGCTGCCTCCTATCAGACAGGAAGTCTGTGATCCACCTGCAGATGGAGTCAGGCCAGCTCAGCTGGGAGAGCTTGTCCTGGAGTAGATCTGGATTATGGTGTTGAATGCAGATCTGACATCCACAAACAGGATCATGGCGTCGGTTCCTGGGGAGTCCAGGTGCTGGAGGATGAAGTGGAGCCATGTTTACCGTATCATCTACAGATCTGTTGGCTCCGTAGATGAACTGTAGAGGGTCTAGCAGGGGGTTGGTAATGTCTTTGAGGTGGGACAGGACAAGGTGCTCAAAACACTTCATTACCACTGAAGTCAGGGCAGCAGGTCTGTAGTCAATCAATCAATCAATCAATCAAATTTTATTTGTATAGCCCATATTTACTAAGTCATTAAGTCGTGTGGTCCAAATGACTACAGACTTATGACTATTGTAAGTCATAATGACTATTATGGTGGGGTGGACAGCTTGTTCTTAGCCACGGGACAAATTTAAGAGCAGGAGTGGCAATTTATTTTAAGATAATAATGATTATTATTATTATTATTTATTCATTTCTTTATGTTATTGGATTGGGTATAACATGTATTTAATGTGTTTTTTCAGTGTGACGAGTCGTCATTCTGCAGCACAGTACAGACACTTCCTGATATCAAAGAGGATGAAGATGATGAAGATCATGAGTCAAACACACCTGAGGACTGTTGTACCAACAGTATGAACACACACACACACACACACACACACACATGTCCTGTGATTGACTGATTCAGATAAATCATGTGTTTTTATATTTCAGAGTGCTATCATAGATGTCCGTTCCTGGACATAGACCCTTCCAAGGGCAGAGGGAGGGTCTGGTCTAACTTCAGGAGAACATGTTTCTCCATCGTAGAACACAACTACTTTGAGACTTTCATCATCTTCATGATTCTGCTGAGCAGTGGAGCACTGGTAAATATGATTATTGATCACTGATCAAACATGCTGAGTTTTAATTGATTGTGTGAATTCATGTGTTTGTTTATTTGTTCAAAAGAATGTTAAAATATATATTTTTTAAATACTCTTGACTTCTCCCGGTGTTGGTTGGTCTGTTTGATCTGGTCACGTGACTGATCTTATTGGTTCTCAGGAATGTGTGCAGTGTGATTACTAACTTGTGAAGACAACATGGCTTCAATAGCTAACAGTGGACTACAAACTGACTACTAACATGGCTGCCATGCTTTACCAAGGTGAGATGTTGTTTAACTTTTCAACTCTGAAATAAACTTCATAAATCTTCAATAAACACAAATATGACAATGTTGAAGTAATAACGCAAAATCAAAAAAACCACATATCAAAACAAAAAATAACTAACTGAGTGGAAAAAACATACACAGTTTAAAACTTTATTCAAAGTTTTTCAGGCATCAGATCATCTACAAACAAAGAAAAATAAAATCACAAAGAAAAGGAGGGCAGATGATGAGGGTGCAGCCTCTGTAGTTTGGAGCAGGTCTCTTCAGGAAGTGAAGGTAGGTCACCTCACAGGGTGACGTTACAGGTTTGTTCCAGTGTGAGAAGGAGGCTGGTGAAATAGTCAAAGCCTGTTGGGAGGATGAGTAGAAGGTTGGAGTAAGAAAACCAGACGAGTGGAACATCTCTGCAGGTCAACCTGGAAACTGATAAGACTGGAGGTTGACTGGAGGCAGGTAGATAAAGGTGACCATGGGTCAAAAGGGGTTGGTGGTTCCACTCCTGTCTACAGGTCTGTCTGCTGGTTTGTACTAGGAACCAGAAGCAGATGTTTGTTGGATCAGTGACTGGCGATCAGGAGCTGGTAACTTGAAATCAATTTTTTTCCAATTCTAAACAACCAACCAAATGACCAGATGATAGTAGCAGGGACCATCGACTCAGGAACAGAAACATTTCATGGGGCCCCTTAACATCAGAACATTAAGCTGAGACCCTGACAGCTGGGATGTGTCGAGGATCAATGTCTGTGTGACAGTCTTTGACAAGGTATTCCTACCCCTCGATACCTCCCAGGTAAAATTCTGAGAGGTCAAAGTCATCTTCCAATAAAACATCTATTCAGTTTAGACTGACATGATTAGAAGATTACAGGACACATGAATGCAGGTAGCTGCAGTGAAGATACTTTAATGTCAACAATGAAAGGCTGGAAGAAGCAATGACAAAAAAATTATGGAACATAAAGAGAAAGTCGAAAACAATGACAAAATAAAAACCACATGCTCAGAGAATGAGAGAAACACTGATATTCAAAACTCAAACATACAAACTAACAAGAGCAGGAAGTAAAACAAAAACACATAAGGAATGTAACGACAAATAAAACAGGAAATAACACGTAATATTACTGGAGTAAAGTAAAACATTCATGCTCACATCTTTTCTCCTAGCAACAGTCAGCTGTTTTTTTTTAAACAGTCAGGTTACATCAAGCCAGTTGTTTTTTAGTTGAACGATAATCAATGATCTTTGTTTCCATGTGACCTAACCCTGACACTGAGAATTAAGGGTGATAACCGTTGTCTCATTGTGAACAGGCATTCGAGGACATTTACTTGGAGCAGCGTCGGGTGATAAAGATGGTTCTGGAATATGCAGACCAGGTGTTCACCTACGTGTTTGTAATCGAAATGCTTCTCAAGTGGATCGCATATGGATTCAAGACCTACTTTACCAACGCATGGTGCTGGCTGGACTTCGTAATCGTAGATGTAAGAACAGGATCAATAAACATACTGATACAATTATCAAGTGGTCATCTGCGGTATGTCACCAGGTGTGTTATGTCTTGCAGGTATCTCTGGTATCACTGACAGCAAACATCCTGGGATACTCAGACCTGGGAGCCATTAAGTCTCTAAGGACTCTTAGAGCTCTGAGGCCCTTGAGGGCCCTGTCCCGCTTTGAGGGGATGAGGGTGAGACAGGCACTTTAAACCTTGACATAAAGACAGACACAGGCATCAGAGGGTGACCTGTCACTCTGCTTACCGTTATCATTACATATCATTCAGCTACAAAGTTTGAGGTTCAAACATCCTCTGGTTCAGATTTACTCTCGTTAACTCGTTTTTTTTTCGTATTGTCCGTCTGTCCCATTCTCGTGAATGCGATATCTCAAGAATGCCGAAAATGAATTTCCTCAAATGTGGTACAAATATTCACTTGGACTTAAGGATGAACTGATTAGAGTTTGATGGTCAAGGGTCAAAAGGTCAAGGCCACATGGCCAATGCGTGGTCTTGAACTCAATATATCAGAAAATATCCAAAGAGAATTTCATCACATCAGGCTCAAACATTCACTCAGAATCAAGGTTGACCTGAATAGAATTTGGTGGCCATAGGTCAAAGTCACTATGACCTCAAAAAGCACATTTCTTTCCTCGTGTATGCGATATCTCCGAAACGACTTGAGAGAATTCTTTTGAATACAGAAACTGCACTGGTTGGTGGAGGCTAACAACCAAAGTGCGGTAATTCTAGTTTTTTCTAAAGAGTGTCTTTTTAGTTTTTTTAATATTTTGAATTAGTTTCAATAATGTTTCAACTTTTTCATTTAATTATATTATTATATTTATTTTATTCCACTTTTGTATTGTTTTTCTTCACGTTACAACTTGTTTTTAAAAAGTGTGATATTAATAAATGTATAATTGTGTCCAGGATGGTGATTTGAGTTTATTTACCTCTCTGTCTGTAGGTGGTGGTGAATGCTCTGGTCGGAGCGATCCCGTCGATCTTTAATGTTCTTCTCGTCTGTTTGATCTTCTGGTTGATCTTCAGCATCATGGGAGTAAATCTGTTTGCAGGAAAGTTTTATTACTGTTTCAACGCAACATCAGCGGAGAGGTTTCATCCTGATGACGTCAATAACAAGACTGAGTGTCTCGCACTGATCAACGCAAACTTCAATGACGCTCGCTGGAAGAACTTAAAGGTCAACTACGACAATGTGGGAATGGGCTACCTGTCGCTGCTGCAAGTGGTCAGCCAACACGTGATGTCACATAAACACTGAGTTCCTTGTATGAAAAATAAATATATTTACATAATCAATAATCAAACTCAGATTATCAATATTTATACTCAAATAATCAAAAATTTAAACCAGATATTCAATAATTGATATCAGAAGATTAACAATCAATCTCAGATAATCAATTCATAAATTGATCTGAATAAAATCTGTCTTTTTCAGGCCACATTTAAAGGTTGGATGGAGATCATGTACGCAGCAGTGGACTCCAGAGACGTTAGTATAAACTAACATACACTGCTCAAAACAATTCAGGGAACTTAAAACACACATCAGATCATGATTAACAAATTATTCAAGTTGAAAATCTTTACTGATGAACATTGTATAATTAGTTGAGAACAAAATGACGTAACAACAACCAATGGAAACCACCAGCCCACTGAGGACTGGATTCAAAACCACACTGAACGTCCCAGTAACAAACTGAAACCACAGGCTGATCCAACGTGTGTGAATTTCATCAAGTCATCATGTGACTCAGTGGGTGTGGCCTCCTCCTGCCTGTTCTCCTGACAGCGTCTGGACATGATGCTCCTGAGGAGTCGCAGGATGGAGTCCTGGGGGTTCTCCTCCCAGACCTGGATCATCACCTCCTGGACTGTGGACGGACGTGGTGGCGTTGGATGCACCGACACATGACGTCCAATAGGTGCTCAACTGGATTTAGGTCAGAGGAACATGAGGGTCAGTCAAGGGCATCAATGCACCAGGAGGAACCCAGGGCCCAGTGCATGTTGGCTATGACATTGAGGTCTGTGTGACCCTCCCAGGATCTGCCTCCTCAGACCTTCACTGATCCACCAAACTGGTCATAGATGATGTTACAGCAGCTTCACGTTCACCACGACGTCTCCAGACTCGTTCACACCTTTCACATGTGCTCAGTGTAAACCTGCTCTCATCTGTGAGGAGAACGAGGCTGCAGTGGTGGACCTGCTGGTCCTGGTGTTCTCTGGTGAATGGAGCTGTGAGCTCAGGTCCCACTAGAAGACCTCGGCTCCTCATGCCTCCTCATGGAGTCTGTTTCTGACAGTTTGGTCAGAAACACACCAGTAGTTAGCTGGAGGTCATTTTGTAGAGCAGCGCTCCTCCTGTTCCTCCTTCACGAAGGAGCAGATACTGGTCCTGCTGCTGGGTTGATGCTCTTCTACTGTCCAGCTCTCCTGGTGTCTCCTGGTGTCTCCAGGTGTCTCCTCCAGGCTCTTGAGACACAAACCTTCTTGTGACCAGAGGTATGGATGTGTCCTCCTGGAGGAGCTGGACTACCTGTGCAGCCTGATGGAGCTGCAGGTAGCTCCTCATGCTGCCAGCAGTGAGGAGGAGCAGAACCCAGAAGTAGAAGGAGTCAGGAAGGATCAGCAGAGAGCAGCTGTCTGTGGACACCACATTAAAGACATTCCCTGTTTGGGGCTCGTCTTGCTTCTGCCTCCATTTCACCTGTTGTTAGAGGAACTGGTTCTTCTAATGGACACTTGATCTCTGAAGTTTCACTTGATCTCTGAAGTTTCACTTTGATCTCTGAAGTTTCACTTTCACTGAAGTATATGCTTCAAATCGGGCTCATTGAGCCAGCTGGCAGTACCTGGAGTTCAGTGGTGTTTGCAGCACAGGAAGGAAAGGCCGATGTGCCCGCACACAGCTCATGCAACTTTTGGGATTGCGTGGTTTCCATTGCAGCTTTGTGCCAAATTTTGCAGCAGTTATGGCCCCATTGACAGATCTCTTTAAAATAAGTTACTTCTTTACGTCAAGGGACCTCATTTATAAAACAGTGCGTAGGATATATACTGAAAGTGGATGTGCTTACAAAGGCAGAAAATGGCATTTATAAAACCTTGCGCATGCACACCTGTTTGCTTGATAAATCACACAGTTATAAATGAGGCCCCAGGTCTTCACTCCAGGTTCTGAGGACATTACCACAGGCCCAGCAAACAGGGTTAGAACGAGCACTGATCTGGTTATTTAATATTACTAATTGATCCTTATTCAGTGGTGATGAAACTAGCACTGGTAAAAAGTTTATTTATTTTAAAATAAAACTGACTTGACCATTGTCGTCATGGTGACCTTCTGTGTAGGTGGAGTCACAGCCGATGTATGAGGACAACCTGTACATGTACCTGTACTTTGTCTGTTTCATCATCTTTGGCTCCTTCTTCACTCTCAACCTCTTCATTGGAGTCATCATTGACAATTTCAACCAGCAGAAAGCAAAGATAAGTTTCTATTCACTGAAATAAAATGATTAACAATTTGAATGCTGGACGATGAGACGCACCTTCGTCTCCATGACGTCGCAATGACAAACATTCTGTTTCTGTCAGTTCATGTTTTTGTTTCTTTACATGGGAGGAACAGATCTTTTCATGACGGAAGAGCAGAAGAAATATTATAATGCCATGAAGAAACTGGGCTCCAAGAAACCTCAGAAACCTGTACCACGCCCAAAGGTCAGGACAGCTACTTCCTGTTTGCACTACTTCAATTTTATTGGACTCCGACCATGAACACAGGTGTGACAATTCAGGTAAAAGCAGGAGTGAAATGTTGTATATTCTATGTCTCGTAGAACAAGTTCCAGGGTTTGGTCTTTGACCTTGTGACAACACAGTTTTTCGACATCCTCATCATGGTGCTGATCTGCCTCAACATGGTGACCATGATGGTGGAGACGGATGAACAGAGCGCAGAGAAAGAGATGATCCTGTATTGGGTCAACCTCGTCTTCATCATCATCTTCACGACAGAGTGCTCTCTGAAGATCATCGCGCTCAGGCAGCACTACTTCGCTGTGGGCTGGAATATCTTTGACTTTGTGGTCGTCATCCTGTCCGTCGTAGGTGAGTCAGCGTCTGCTGATGTTTTCGTCTCATCATCCAATAACGGGTTTTTTTAATTAGAGACAAGATCTTAAAAAATGTTAACATTTTACAAAAAATAAAGTAGTAAATTTCAGGAAGTTGATTTTAATACCGAGAAAAAGTCAAAGTCTATGTGTCCTCTTCATCCCTCCCTCCCTCCAATCTCTCTTTCATCCATCCATTCTCACATTCACCCCTTTCTCCTTTCACACCTGCATCCCTCCCTCCTCTCTTACCTTCATTCCTACATCTTCACCATCATCCCTCTCTCCCTTCACTCATTCATCCCTCTCTCACTTCACTCCTTCACTCCTTCAGGTCTCCTCCTCGCTGACATCATAGAGAAGTACTTTGTCTCGCCAACGCTCTTTCGTGTCATCCGATTGGCTCGTATCGGTCGAATTCTTCGTCTAATTCGTGGAGCGAAGGGAATCAGGACCCTGCTCTTCGCCCTGATGATGTCACTTCCTGCCCTCTTCAACATCGGCCTCCTCCTCTTCCTCATCATGTTCATCTTCTCCATCTTTGGGATGTCAAACTTTGCATACGTGAAGAAGGAGGCCATGATAGATGACATGTTTAACTTTGAGAACTTTGGGAACAGTATGATCTGTTTGTTTATGATCACCACGTCAGCTGGATGGGATGGTCTGCTGAGTCCCATCATGAACACACCACCGGACTGCGACCCAGACCTAGAGAACCCAGGATCCATGGTCCGAGGGAACTGCGGCAGCCCAGCGGTGGGTATTGTCTTCTTCACCACATATATCATCATGTCCTTCCTCGTGGTGGTCAACATGTATATCGCAATCATCCTGGAGAACTTCAACGTGGCCACAGAGGAGAGCAGCGAGCTGCTGTGTGAGGACGACTTCGAGATGTTTTATGAAACCTGGGAGAAGTTTGATCCCAACGCGTCACAGTTTATTCAGTACAGGTGAGTCCAACAGGTGAGTCCAACCTGCAGCACAACAATCACAGTCTGGTTCTTATCTGGAGGATTATTTATCCTTTAGCTGGATCTGATTTAACCTTATCTGATCCGGTCTGCTGTTCAAAAAATCAAATAATGTCTCATTGTGTCTAATTGTCTGTAATGGAATCTTATGGACTCTAATGATGTGTAATCGTCAAATCTTCTCTAATGGACCCTCCTGGTTCCTACAGTCAGCTATCGGACTTCTGCGACATTCTGCAGGATCCTCTGAGGATTCCCAAACCAAACACCATCAAACTGATCCACATGGATCTTCCTCTGGTTCCTGGAGATAAGATTCACTGTCTGGATGTCCTGCTCGCACTCACTGCACAGGTAAAATTATATTATATTATATTATATTATATTATATTATATTATATTATATTATATTATATTATATTATATGTTCCAGGTGTTGGGTGATTCAGGAGCAATGGATTCTCTCAAAGCAAACATGGAGGAGAAATTCATGGCCAACAACCCATCCAAGGTTTATTCTATTTTCTCAACCTCAAGTTTAACTTCATTCTTATTATATAATAAACATTTATTTTACACAGAACAAACAGAAATTTTATTCAAAAATTAAATCAAGTGATTCAATTTTACTTTGCACTCTTCTTTTGTTTTTAATACTCTTTCAAAGTGTTGACGTGAATGATAAACATTCAGATGAAAGTTTTTTTTCATGAAATATTTCTGTTGCAATACATTAACACAAGAAAACTAATAAAACAACATGATAAACAGTAAACACATCAAACTGTCAAGGACAGTAAACGTACCATCATCTGCATATTGTTTCCATTATGTTTGATTCTTCTTGAAAACAGAAGGTTCAGATTATTGATCCTCTTGTTGTACCAGGAGAAATGTTCAAGGACAGGAAACAGCTTCAGTGGTTTGTTGATGTTTGACCTTTGACCTTTAGGGGCTTCGACTGTTTAACAAACTGTGCTGTATTAACAGATAATAATTGTTTCTGACAGGTGTCATATGAACCAATCAGCAGCACCCTGAGGAGGAAGCATGAAGAGGTGGCAGCGATGGTAATCCAGAGAGCGTACAGGAAACACCTCCTGCGGCGGACAGTCAAAGTGGCATCCTACAAATATCGCAAGAAGACGAGGGGGCATCAAGATGAGGATTTGTCTCTGGAGACAAAAGGACTTGTGTTTAAACGTATCAGTCAGCTGTACGGAGACAACCAGGACTCTGCTGAGTCATTCGCTCAGGTGGAGCTTCAGAGTGAGTTTCTCCTTCATGCTGCTCCTCCAGTCACTGCCCCGAACCTACTGCAAGATGAGAACCTGAGAGAGTCAATCGTGTGATGAGGCCTTGTGTTTAATGTCTCTTCTCTTTTCTGCATTGTGTGAACTCACCCGTTTCCTGTTGGCGGAAATTAGCTTCAGAATCAGGAGACTAAAGTTCATCAGGCTGAATATGCATCAATTCTGTTCCTCTTATCAAAAATGTTTGATAACATCGTCTTCATTTTCATCTGATGTACTTTTTAATCATTTTTCTTAACTTCTGTGTGTGATTATAGACTAGTAATCTGTGGGTGTTGGCTTGTCTTAGTGATCATATTAAAGGGTTCGGATTGGTTCATGTTCAGAAGCTTCATCTTTTAATGGACATTTGTGTTGACCAATCATATGACGTTATTTGTATTAAAGAAACCAATCTGTACCAACAATAGATAATAATAAATTATTATTATTATTATGATAATAAGTATTATTCTTATTCTTATTCAAATAGAAGTTCGGCAGACATTTGTTTCCAGGACGCTGAAGGCTGTACTTAAACTTTAAAATAGTAAAACAAGTTAAACATGTGATAAGCTCAGTGTGAAAAAATGAAACTAGTTCTAAACCTTTTTGTTTTGTGACCTTTGACCTCAGATCCAAACAGAAAGTAATAACGTGACTTTATGAACCAATCAATGAACCAGATTCATGTGTTCATTTTTAAATGAGCTGTTCAGTAACATCCATCATTTAGTGTAGTGTAGTTTAGTTTAGTTTAAGTCTAACTAACAGCATTCCCATCCCATTTCTTTGCGTCACGTCATTGTTGATGTGAACATGAATTTTTTTGTGTCTGGACGATGAGACACTGAATGTCGCATCACATCCTCAGGTCCCACCTTAAAAAATACAGAGCACTACTGCCACCTTCTGGTGTGTGATCTCACATTCACATTAATCACAAGTCAAGTGAGCTCATTCAATCAAAATCGGATGCATAACAGGCCAGTTTTATTTGTATTATTAACACAAAATATCCATAGAAGAAGAATGCACTTATAGAAAAGTAATACATTATTGTAAATTGATCATAAAGACGAGAAGTTGCAGTTTGTTCACTGGATTCACTCATAGCTGATGTTTGTCTTGGTTTCTTGTTGTTAAGTTGCGTCATGTGATTCATAGGAAAGTGTCGGAGTGATCAGCTGATCAGTGTTGACATTTGATGAACCAAAGTTGTGATGAAGTGAAAATAAAATCATGAAAACTTTAAATTCTCAACAAGTTTCTGTAGTTCTTCACACTCGGTTCACATGTTCAACACGTTTTGTATGTACATGTTTACATGTGAGTGTTTGAGTAGTAGTAGTTGTGTGCGTCTGAGTAGTAGTTGTATGTGTTTGTGTAATTAGTTGTGTAGTTGGTGGAGGTGCTGGTTGTCGGTGTGTTTGCTCATCTGCTGCAGATGGAGGCTTCGGCTTCCACAGACTAACATACACCATCAAATTATTATTATTATTATTATTATTATTATTATTATATTATTATCAGTCTGGCTGTAGTTGAGGTTGTTGGCTATGATAGCGTGAAGTCTGCTTCAGGATTGAACAGCGCTGTGGTGATTTTTGTGGACAGCACAAAGTGAATCAGTTACTGGAGAGTGGAGTCGTGATTCAAGGCTCTTTCACACCTGTATTGACACTGATCAGTCCTGCTAAAAAATCGAATAATGTCTCATTGTGTCTAATTGTCTGTAATGGAATCTTATGGACTCTAATGATGTGTAATCGTCAAATCTTCTCTAATGGACCCTCCTGGTTCCTACAGTCAGCTATCGGACTTCTGCGACATTCTGCAGGATCCTCTGAGGATTCCCAAACCAAACACCATCAAACTGATCCACATGGATCTTCCTCTGGTTCCTGGAGATAAGATTCACTGTCTGGATAACCCTAACCCCACCTGTATTGACACTGATCAGTCCTGCTAAAAAGGTCATAATCTCTAATGTGCCCCCGTTCCTGAAAAATTTGCTTTTAGAGAAACGAGACATGGACAGTTAATGTCCCAGATAAAGATGATCCCCATTAGCTGTAAAACTCCACATCTCAAACATGTCATGTTTTTCAGGAGACAGGTGTTCATGGTTCTGAAAAAAATACAAGGAGCAACTGAATTTGGTTTTCAGGGTTAAAATTCAAGAGTTTAATTACACTGTGCATGTAATGTCAGAAACAATGAAATGTTCCAGCTGTGGAAATGAGGGACATTTGATGTGCCTCGACAGAGCCGTTGGGAGCCTGCCCCAGCAGATGTTGGCTTCGATGTTTACGCGGCGAGACCTCCGCGTACCTCGGCTGGCAGTGGAGCCTCTGTACCGGGGGATCCGCAGAGCGACGCACAATATTCATGGGAGGAAAACAGTGAGGACAACCATCAGGAAGACGAGGTCATAGAAAGTTCAATGAGTCAAACACAAAATTAGTTTAAAATGAATGTTGGTCACACAGCCACTGGAGTGGCAGAGTCAGTGCTAATTGATGAGGACGTTTCCAAACTGTCAATTAAAAGAAAGATCCAGAAAACAAATTTTATTAGTATAGCCCATATTCACAAATTACAGTTTGTCTCATAGATCTTAACAAGGTTCAACATCCTCTGTTCTTAACCCTTAACAAGAGTTAAACTACTGTAACAGCCACAATCAGAAAATGAAAACCTTGCTCAACTTTGTGGCCAGAACATGAAATAAGGATGCCGACTGAGTACTTAGTTTCAACAAAATGACAAAGCTTATTTACAAAAATTGGAAACAATAATCAACCAAAACTATGGGAGTCTGGAGGTCTGGCCAAAAATAACAAAAGATGAGGAAGTCTGGGCCAGCCCACAGGATCCGTAGGACCCAGAGCTTCCTCCACTAAACTAATATACCTGAAGGTCAGCCTAAAGTAGAAATAAGCCCGAAAACTGGACTACCAGACCTCCGGCCTCAAACAAGAAGAAACCTAAAGAACGAGAAAAAACCTTCTCTAACATCATCATCATTATCAAGCTGCTGCTGCTGAGAGAGCCTCTTCTACACCCTCCCTTAAATACTGGGCAGGGCCACAATCAGCTCATCCATCACACCTGTGAGGAGAGGAGAGCAAAGAGTAAAGGGGAGGTCAACTTTTTGGAAAAATACGAAACCGGATGTTTTATTCCGTCAGCAGCATCCTGAAGTAGAACAGCTCCTTCTCCCAGTTCACTCGCATCAATGGTAAATTTGAATGGCTGCTCAAAATTTGGTGCTGCACGCACAGGGGCGTTAGTCATTAGGGGTTTACGCTGCTGAAAAGCATGTTGACACTCATCAGACCCCACAAAACACGCTTTTTCAGCCAAGTTGTTCCCTAAGAGAAGATGAATCCCCTTTGTGGGAAAATGTGGGCGAACCCCCACAATTACCGGTCCGGTAACCAATTCTGACTCGAGGTACACAGTATGCAAAGGCACACCGAGGAAAAGCAAACAAAAATCTCGCACCAGCACATTTGAGTCAACAGCAGACTCCACAGAGAGAGGCAACAATTCACTCAAAATGAAGGACTGTGATGCTGCAGTATCCCTCGAAATAGTAATCAGGACTATGCCACTTTCCCTAGTTAAGGACACAGTGCCATCCATACGGAATGGAACATAAATCTCCAGCTCAAACTGACCCTTCACAGGACACAGCTCAGACACTGGACTGGAAGTTTTAACAAAAGCAACAGATTTAGCTGTTTTTTTTCTCCTTCTCCAAAGTGAGATAGAAACACCTGGACTGGGATGATCATTAAACTAAGTGTGCACAACGGACCTCTCAAACGCAGGTTTATGGATGAGTACATAATCATCAGCAAGAATCGCAGCATTAGACAACTTTACAGCCTTCTGTTCGTTCAGATAAGTGGCAACATGCTCAGGTTAACAGTTTTTAAACTCCTCGATAAGCACCAAGGATTTAAGATCCTCCAACATTTTAACCTGCTGCGCTCAACACCTGTGGTCAAATTATGTCTCTTTTTCACATGCAAATTCGACAAATGTTTGAGACTCATGTTTTTTATACTTGCTAAATTTCTGCTGCTATGCCTCTGGTACAAGCTCGTATGCCCAAAAAATACTGGCTTTGACAAACTCATATTTAAGGCTGTCTTCAGGGTTAGTTTGCGACAGTGTTCTTCGTGCACACCCAGTGCTAGACCAGGAAAACTTTATTGAACGCGTCACACACAAATTCCGTGCCATTTACAGCATCTCTTATTGGCTGTCATTAGTCATCACACATCACCTGCTTCCACATAAACTAAAGCTAAAGTAAACTAAAGTATTTATAATTGAGAGCATATTTTACATTCATAAGTCAATAAAAATGCTGCGTAAACGTCCTGAGCTTTACCAGTGAGTACGCACTGCAGCAGAAGAGTCCAAAGCTCTTTAGGCCACTTTAAAGTTGTTGCAACACACTCAAAGACTGTAAAATATCTATCCACATCTTTCTCTCGGAAAACTGGAACACGCCGAATGTACTTGCTCACATTGGAATATGGTACCTGCTCTGACAAGAACTGCAGACTCCGTGGAACCGTGATTGGGACACTGATAAAATCATCCACAAAAAGTTCCATTACGCACGACAGTCAGCTTTAAACGGAAGAAAATTGAGAAATGAAAAACACTAGCAACTCCCACAATCAAAACCAGAAAAACACTCAGGAAGGCATCCACACACTTAACACTGCCAAAAACTCTCTGTTTTTATTATTCCAAATAATAAGCAACAGAATTATGCACTCGCAAACTCTGTGCAACCACAGTGTTACAGCCAAAGCAAAATAGCATGCACGGATTCAAAAATTCTGTCAGGGGCCTTTTATGTCAACCAAGAGTGATACAGTGAAACAAAGTAACAATTAATAACTGTTACAAAGTACCAACAACAACTATTGAAGCTGTTGCAGTTGTTATTGGCGTTGTTGTTGTTGTTGCTGTTGTTGCTGTTGTTAGGGAAAGGCTGTCAGTCAGATTGTTGTGTTCATCTTCTCTGTTGCCTGGGTGTTGGTCAGTCATTCATTTATTCAGGTTCCTGTGATAAAACTCAACGTTTGACCTCGGATCAGTGACAGTTATGAATTTATTCAGTTTCCTGTGATGTAACTCCGGATAACGTCTGACCTCGGATCAGTTTCAGTTCTGAATAAATTCAAACCTTTGAGAAGAAAAACATCAGTTTTTAAAAACAGTTTCACCCCTTTTACATGTTAACATCAGTGAATCTGATCTGCTTCACGTACAGACTTTTAATTTGAAAATCATTTATTCCTCAGCTGTGACGTTAAAATAAGATTTTAAAAAGCTGCTGCTTCATTTCACAAACAAACCAACATGGTGTTTTTATGTTTGTGTTTTTCAGATCCTCTGATCTCATCTGCATGAAAACATATTAATTCATAAAGAAAAACATTTTAATCTGAGTTTAAATGTTCTGAGTCAAAGTTCAGCTCCGACTGTTTGATTCTAAAAAATTCAACAGTTAAGGATGAAGGGTCATGTGACATAAATAAAAGCTCAGTTTTTAAATTACTAATTCAGGTTCGGGGTTAGGGTTAGGTTAGGTTCTATATATATATATATATATATATATTATATGTTTCAAAATATGATCAGCTGATTAATGATATTGGATTAAATATCTAAACACTGCCCTCTGCTGGTAGAAAAAATAAATTATTCTGTCATACAATAAATTCTACTGTTATATGATAATTTGCACAAAAAATTAATTAATTCTACATTTAAAAAGAAAAAATCTACTGTTATATGATAAACGCTGCTGTCAAAAAAAGTTTTTACTGTTTGAAATTAATTCTAGCCTATTAGTTAAAAAACTAAATTATTGTGTTAGATGATAAATTCAGAGTGGCTGTGGCTGTGGTGTAGAGTGGTCGTCGTCCTCCAACCAGAAGGTTGGCGGTTCGATCCTCAGTCTTCCCCATCTGCATGCCGAAGTGTCCTTGGGCAAGATACTGAACCCCTAAATGAGTAGATGTTTAATATACTAATTCTAAGTCGCTTTGGTTTTGTTAGCCAAAATGACATGTAATGTAAGTTCCACAGTTAAAAGATCAAGTTTGACATTCAAAATAAATTCCACTGATAAGAATACATTCTACTGTTAAAAATTGTAAATTATGAATTCTACAGTAGAAAATATTTCTAATGATTAAATAATATCTTGTTGAGTTAGTTATATTAAGTAACATCTTAATTTTAATTAATTTAAACGAAAACCTGGATTCATTTCTGTTCTGACGTCACATTTTAATGTTGTATACATGTTATTGTGAAGGTAAAACACACACACAGGTTGTTTGTCCGTTTCATGTTTCTGTTGATGAATTTAATGAATTTAAATGAGTTTTCTGCTTTAAAAGTCTGAACTGAAAACATCACAGCACACTGAAGAACTGAACCTGAACTGAACCTGAACCTGAACCAGAACCCGAACCTGAAGCTGAACCTGAACCTGAACCAGAACCTGAACCTGAACCTGAACCAGAACCAGAACTTGAACTAAAACCTGAACTAGAACCAGCCATGAACAGAGGTGAGATCAGTGATTCAATCTTTTTTCTAGAAACTGTTTCATGTTCAGTTTATTTATTATGATTTTATATTTGTTACATCAATATTTGATTGGGGGGCAGTGGCTGAGGGGTAGAGTGGTCGTCCTTTGACCAGAAGGTTGGCGGTTCAATCCCCAATCTTCATCATCATCATTAATATATTATATTTATGATATATATATATATTATGTCTGTCTCTCACCTGTCTGTCTCTGTCTCACCTGTCTGTGTCAGTCATCCTCCTGCTGTCAGTCATGTGTGTGGGCGTGTCCTCTCAGCCAATCACAGAGAACCAGCGTCTGTTCTCGATCGCAGTTGGTCGGGTTCAGTATCTTCACCTGGTTGCTAAGAAACTCTTCAGTGAATTCGTAAGTGTGTGTGTGTGTGCGTGTGTTTTGTATAATTGTATGTCTGTGTAGAAGAACTCTCTACAGTCGGAGGATCACAGTGTGTGTGTATGTTGTGTATAATTGTGTGTCTGTGTTGTGTAGGAGAACTCTCAGTTGGAGGATCAACATCCACTCAACAAAATCTTTTTACAAGATTTTTGTCATTCTGATTATTTCTTGAGTCCGATCGACAAACACGAGACACAACGCAGCTCAGTGAGTACTACACAGTGCGACACAGTACTGTACAGTAGTTCACAAAGTAATACACACAGTACTACACAGTACTAGATAATACTACACGAAGTAATACAGACAGTACTACACAGTACTAGATAATACTGCACAAAGTATTACACAGTACAGTAAATTGAATTGAATTGCGACACACATTAGAGTGAGTATCAGCCGCGGTTTGATTGATTGATGGTTAATTGATTACTCTGGTCCAGGTTCTGAAGCTGTTATCGATCTCTTATCGATTGATTGAGTCCTGGGAGTTTTCGAGTCGCTTCCTGGTCGCAGGTTTCGCTGAGAGGGCCCAGGTTACATCCAAACTGTCGGAGCTGAAGACGGGACTCATGAAGCTGATAGAGGTGAGAACACATCTACACTCTGGCCTGATCTGATGAATCAGAACAGATGTCTGACTGACCACCTCACCCATCAGGCCAATCAGGACGGAGCAGGTGGATTCTCTGAGAGCTCGGTGATCCAGCTCACGCCGTACGGAAACTACTACCAGAGCGTCGGAGTCGATGAGTCATTCAGACGAAACTACGAACTGTTCGCCTGCTTTAAGAAGGATATGCACAAGGTGGGGGTACTGAAAATGTAATGATGATGTAATGATGTAATCATGATGTAATAATGACGACATCTGTGTTTACAGGTGGAGACGTATCTGACCGTGGCCAAATGCCGACTCTCTCCAGAAGCTAACTGCACCCTGTAGCCCCGCCTCTCCACCGTGAAGCACCTCCCCGCAGATGACATCATATGCATTCTGTAGCCCCACCCCCATGGTTGCCGAGCTAACTAGCATAAATGTTAGCCTCTGTTGGTTCTGCATTCCAAACTGATGATGTCATTGTGATATTGTCATACTGTCAGCAAATAAATGGTTCATTCAGATTTTTCAGTTTCCTATTGGTCCTGAATTGGTCCTAGTCCCATTTCTGGTCTGAGGTCCCGGTCTGTCATCCAAGTCTGACCCTGGGCCTTGTCTGATCATAGTCACTGGTCCTGGGCCCTGTATTATGAAGCCGGATTTGTGGTTATCAGGATAACTTCAGGTTTAATTCAGGTTTAATTCAGGTTAACTTCAGAGTTTTCAGTCCTACGAAGCTCGTTCACTTGTTATCAGGGTAAATGACCATGGTAACTTATGCTGAACAACTAACCTGCTCCAAGTTAAGTTGGAGATAAGAGATCAAACCGTATAAAGCTCCACCCACTGAACAATCCCTTCCTTTGAACCATGACATCATGTTCTTAGAGGATCCGTGGAGCTGGTGTGGATTTGAGACCCACAAGATCCTTTGAGCTCCTCTGATGAGTTTCTGAAATATCTAGATTCTCCTCAGAGGATCCAAACAGAACCAACCTGACCTATAGGAGCAAAGTGCTCCCAGTACCACAGACTGCAGCTACTTCACTTGTTTCCTGTTCACTGTTGCTCACAGTCTTTCCTTTAGTTTCTATTGTTATTGTTTTCTACTTATTTTCATTTAGTATCTGACTTGTTTACAAACCTATTTCTACATGTTCGTATTGATATCAATATACAGAAGAAATAGAATCACAGTGTTGAAACACAATGATATATAATAGATAATAATATGAATAATAATGATATGAAAATCTGTCTACTTCCGTCTTTACAGTTTATTTGTGTGTGTTTTTCCTGCAGCTGAGCTTGAAGACTCCAGGGTTTCACCTGAAAGACTAAAACTGTCAGACACACAATGACAACACATGTAAATGACATGTGACTTTATATTCAGATCTACACTTGTTAATGAACAGTTTTACTATAAAAACAATCCCAGATGTTTGACCAGCTGTTCTTCCTGCATTTAGCAGCTGGAACTGTTTCTTTTATACTGGATGTTTGTTCTGCTCAGATTTTTATTATACAACAGTTTGATCCTCGGCTGTCATAAGCAGTAAACCCCGCCCCTTTCATGTGCACGAGCTCAGATCTCGATGAGAAAAACCTGGTTTGACTTAAGGAGTTAATAACCACACACAGTCTGCACTGTCTCTGAGGACACACACTGTGACTCTGAGGACACACACTGTGACTGAGGACACACACTGTGACTCTGAGGACACACAAAGTGACTGAGGACACACACTGTGACTCTGAGGACACACACTGTGACTCTGAGGACACACACTGTGACTCTGAGGACACACACTGTGACTCTGAGGACACACACTGACTGCATTGACTGAGTGCACAGTGTCAGCACTGACTCTATGGACACAGACTCATTCTGAGGATACACACTGACTGAGGACACACCCACACTGACTGAGGACACACACATACTGATTCTGAGGACACACACTGACTCTGAGGACACACACACACTGACTCTGAGGACACACTGTCTCACTGTCTCTGAGGACACACTGTGGTGGAAGCCTTTGACATCACTACTCAATAAAAAAACTAAAATATAAAACAGAAAAACCTATTTTCAGGAACCTGACTGAGTGATTTGGTGTTCTGGTGACAGGATGAGTCTGGAGAGATTGAGATGTACTGGGTGAGTTAGAGGCTGAGATCCACTGAACCAACCAGACATTGATTTAAACTTCCCTTATCTGTCCCTTTAAGGAGAGTGTGTAAATCTGGAAACTATTTGTCCCCCAAATAAATATGTATTTCACAGGAAGCTACTTAAAGGATCAAAGTATTAAAGTATGTGAGGTTCTCCTCGCTAACACTCCCAGTACATCAGTATCAGTAAGTGGAGCAGATGCAGTCTGTGGTACTGGGAGCACTTTACGGGTCAGGCTGGTTCTGTTGGGCTCCAGCAGCTGACGGAGGTTCATCATTCCCTCTGATCACAATCTAATTCCCTTCAGGCATAATTAGTTATATTATTATTAGTAGTAGTACTATGGTATTATTATTCATAAAGAAGGTCTTATTTATTATAAATACATTTCATTATTACTATTTGTTAAGGAGCTCCTGAACACCCATAAGATGATATGTTTTATCTATCTAAAGATACATATAGCATAATATTATTATTTATAAATAAAGCCTTTGTCATTGTATTATTTACTCATTAACAACACGAGACAGACCACCAGGGGGCGCAGCCTCTTCGGCTCTTTTCGTTGATGGTCGTTTTTCCTCCCCGGCCTTCAACCATCTTCGGCATTGTTCGGCTGAGTTCGGCCGCTAACGGTCGGTGTGTTCAAATGTTCGGCTGCAGCTCGTCCTGCAGACACCGTGAAGGAGGAGAAGAAAAGAACCGACGACAGGAAGCGACAGACGGAGTCTCCCGGCGGAATGACGGTGCTGCAGGAACCGGTCCAGGTAAAACTGCAGCTTCGGCCCGTTGTCATCAGCCCAGAGCCGAGGATTGATCCTCTCCGTCCCGGCCTCAGCGGCGGCTCCAGTCCGCGGTGTGAGAGCTTCCCCCGCCGCAGGCCTGAGGTCGGTGCCGGGGACACCGAGCGGGTGATCGGTGTAGAAACAACGAGGTCGGGTCCGTTCACACCTCAACAAGAAAGCTAGTTCGTTAGCTAATGTCAGTTTGATTACCGTCCACACCGGTCCCACCAGACTCCTTCTAAAAAACATCCAAAGTGAGGTTCGCTAAGGTGTCGCTTTAAAACGGAAGAGGGCAGAACGGCGGTTTGGACCCGGGCTGAGCTGCTCGGTGCCGCTCGTCACTTCGGCTCGGATCAAATCACTAAATGATCCTTAAACGAGAAGATAATTCAACCGTAAGTTCACATGCTGCTGTTGTTGTGCTGGCGCAGGTCAACACGCGTCATTAGCGCTAAGTTACTAAAGTTTGCGATGCAGCGTAACGACTTCGTGTTTGCCGAGTTGATTATGAGTCGATATCGATTGTTTATTGGTCTGATAATAACTTATTGTTTCTCTGATAAGACGTAGACAACGAAACCGATACATTTCTAATGGAGTCTTGTATCAGTAACATTGCTAAGGCTAACATGCTAACAGTGGAGTTGTGTTAGCCGGCTAACTGTGTGTGTGGGGCTCAGCTGAGCGGCTGTTGAGTTCACTAGTGAACACAAACAGCTTGTTGACTTTTATTTTAAAGTTCCAGTCGCCACAGACAGGTTAAAGTTAACCAACAGCTAGTTAGCTTCTTGTTGCTAACGATAGCGAACGTCTGCCAGCTGCCGGTTAACGTGATCATTAGCCATCAGCTGATTGGCTGCCACGTTAACCAGAGTGAACCAGATGGTTAGTTTTCGTCGCTGCTATGGTTGTGACGTCATGACTAGAAATAGCGTCAACACACTGAAGTAAACAGTGTGATTCAGTGACGTCATTCACCAGATTATCTAAACATAAACTTTAAACACTGTAGAGTAACCAGGCTGATCACTGACCAGCTGTTAACTCAGGTTCAACCTCAGGTTTAAGTAATCTGGTAAACACCATGGTAACTGACACTGCTCCTCTAACATGAGAGCATCAGTCAGGACTAGTTACTATCGATACCGCTGCCATAAAATTTCACGATTCTCGAAACCACGGTGAAAATCAAAACCATAAATCCCAAGTTCTTCACCATGCACTCCTTTTATTATAATATTTTAACATATAAAAAAGAGTGAAATGTTGAAAAATTATGAGATTTCAGTTGTCAGGTATAATGATTGCAAGAAAACTGAAGATGACGCAACGTACTAACACACAAACACACACCTATGTACTTGAGTGCAAGGCACACAAGCTGACAATCACATTTATTTAGTTATATGGATGGTGTCGTGTCATGAATCGTATCGTTCTGGTCACTTTAACCCTGATTTCCTGGCTGTGCGTGTCACGTCTTCTAATAACTTCTGATTAGTGTTTATTGTTCACGTGTAAAGTGAGCGCAGGTCAGCGGGGATGGGAGGACATGCGGCAGGGTACAAGGCTACAAGACATCTAATGTGCGTCTGCCCTGATCTTGGTGCAGCAGCGGCGAGCACCTGACGTTTTTAGAATTTTGGCAGAGACTTAATACAGAAATATTTGTTCTCCTGACATCCCGAGTCAAGACTAGTTAATGATGGTTAATGTGTCTCTGTTCAGGCTGCTGTGTGGCAGGCTTTGAACCACTACGCCTACCTGGATGCTGTTTTCCTTGCGGAGAGACTTTACGCTGAAGGTAACGTCTGTCTGTCTGTCTGTCTGCCTTTCTGTCTGTCAGTCTACCTGTTGACCTGTGTGTCTCTCCACCTGTCTGTCTGCCAGTGAGGTCAGAGGAGGCCCTCTACCTGTTGGCAACATGTTATTACCGCTCGGGGAAACCCTACAAGGCGTACCGGTTGCTGAAGGCACACAGCTGCTCCACACCGCAGGTTCGATTCCTTTTGGCAAAATGCTGCGTGGAACTGAGCAAGTAAGAACGCACACACACAAACACACACACAGTGACACAGACACATAAGCTGCTATCAGATATGTACTGAACTCTGGAGGTCCTCTGCAGTTTCTCTGGAGGACATGTATTTGTGAACGCAAATGTCCGAGTGAGAGCCTTCAGATTTTCTTTGGACTTTCTCTGTCTGACCCCCTGGTATAAACACTGTAGAAGTTGATGTGTGAACACAGCCGGAGATCCAGGATTCACTGCGTGGGAGTGAGCGGGGGTTGATGACAAACACGTGACAAATGCTAAAAAAGAAATGCATATATGAGGATGAGAAAGTGGTGAATGTGGAAGACAGAGAAAGACATACGAAGGTGTTAAGAGAGTTTGTGGTGATAAGAGAATCTCCTGCTGCTTCATGTGTGAAATACAAACTGTGGAGAAAGTCCGGACCCAGTTCTCCAGAGTTCCTCCAGAGGTCATGTCTGAAAACGGCTACACTCACACACAGTGACATGTCACATGGTGAATAAAACCAATTGAGTCTATCGGTGAATTTATTACAGAACTAAGACATGTCATTAGCAACATCTACATGGAATTTGAAATCACCTACTTTAATGACTTTATCTATGCTAAGTACTTGCTCAGATAAAAAGTCAGACACAGTTTCTATAGGTTATTGTGAGGGTGACTGCTCTAATAGATGTGCAGACTGAAGCTCTGCCTCCTGGTCTCAACTTAGGTCTGTCATTGGTCTAATAGGCTCTGTCAAATCTCTAGATGTGAGAGCCGCTCCATTCAAAGTGGAATGAATTCCATCTATCCTAATATGACCAGGCTCATAGAAAACAATGTTTGTTATTGGCGAAAAGTTCTGAGTCCTACTGTGAAAATTAACCTCATCAGATAATTTACCATCATGTTAAAGTTGTGAAGGGCGTGGTCGTTTCATCTTAATTACAGTCCCACCATCTGGTCAAATAGTTCTGACACAAAAGGTCCCACCTTATGACTACGGCCACCTGTCTCTCTACCCGTCTGTCTCTCAGGCTCGCTGAAGGTGAGCAGGTTTTGATCGGTGGCGTGCTGAACAAACAGAAGAGTCAAGATGACATCATCACAGAATTTGGAGACTCCGCCTCCTTCACGCTATCGTTGCTGGGACATATTTACTGGTAAACTAACCTGTTAACATCCTTTAACTGGTTAATGATGTCAGACCTGTTGACCGCTGACCTCTCTCTCTCTCTCTCTCTGACCTGTCACTCTCTATGAGCAGTAAGACAGATCGTGTTGCCAAAGGTGCAGAGTGTTTCCAGAGAAGTTCAACTCTTAATCCGTTCCTCTGGTCGCCTTTCCAGAACCTCTGTCACCTAGGTAACTCACTCACACACTCGCACCCACACAATCCACCTCTACTGTTGATAATATGCTTACATATTACACTTAAGAAGGCTGGTTTTAATAAAATTCACATTTACTTAAAGTAAAGTTGTTGGGTTTTTTAAATTATTTTAGATGGTAACATGTATTTGCATAATTATGAAGCCCCTTTGGTGACATTTGGGGGAAAAAATATTGCGTGACAACGATATACTAACGCGTGGTAACAACTTAGGCCCTGTCCCAAATTCTCCACTTAGCCCTCCCCCTTCATTTTGTGCGTGGCTGTAAAGGGGTAGTGTTGTTCCATTTCTCTATGTGATGTAGGGGTAGTGGCCATCTAGCCCTTCAAACACCCCTTCAACCATAGTGTATTTAGGACCCCCCTTAAAAATGAAAGGTAGGGCGGAGACTCTCGGATGCTTTACAAACGGACGAAGCGAGTCAAGATGGCGACCACTGTGGGTAAAATCCTCACAGATGTAAGTATAAAAGTAACCATGAAAAATTGTTTAAATCCATCGGAATATCTTAGTTTAATTTTTTAGGGAATCGCTGTGACAAGCGTTTTCCGAAAATCACAATTCACGCCGTCAAAGTAAACATATTAGTCTGAGTGAGAGTAACGAGTAACCTTTGTTACTTCCGTATATGAAGTTTGAGAAAAACTACCAGCTAAGGGAACTTCATATCTAGGGTAAGGGCCAAGGGAGAGGGACTGGGCATTAATAAGTCGTGGCCACGAGATATGAGGCTGTTCTTACAATCCAGACCTGGCGAACTGAACTAAAGAAGCCTCTTGAGGGATGAAAATGATGGGGCCTATTTAATGAGGTTCACACTGTGGTGGAAATGTTTGACATTACTAGTTGTATGGACCTATATAACTCCTCAATTCATTTGTCATTGCTGCTCCCTTTATTTATAATAATAAGGTCTTGACCTTCTTTGTAAAATGCTTTGAGATAATGTATATTATGATTTGCGCTATACATACATGCATATAAATTAAATTCAATTGAAATTATTTCTATCAGCTAACATTTTCTTATGTATAAATACTTTAAACATTGACACACCTTTCCATTATGTTAAAAGCAGTTTATTTTAATCCGTGTTGTAAATATTGTAATTTTAGAGAATGTAATCTATATTAATATTTTCCACATTAATGATGTATGATGCCTATTTGACCCACCCGAACCCAACCGCTATTGATTGTTTTCAGGAGAGAAACCAGATCCAGATCAGGTCTTCAGGTTGTCCTCACTACAGATCTCTTCTATAGCCCCACCCCCTCCATCTGTTAGTCCCGCCCAGAACCCGTCCCACCGCCTAGACACCGCCCTAATGGAGACGCCACAGGACACACTGGTACACAATACAAACACACCTCAGTATTTATGTAATCAGATTACTGTGGACTAGTATACACATTACAATTGCAGTATGGTAATCAGATTAAATAATCTGTAAGTAATAAGATTATGATTTAGGACCTTTTTTAAGATGTTTATTTTGTGAATTTGATTCAGTCTCAGCAGAAATTCCTGCTTTAATAAAGACAGGTAATGTCATGTATGTTACATTCATGAGGATCACATGACCATGAAATATGACTTGTATTAATACCTAATATCCCATGTTTTTTCAGGAGTTGAATCGTTTGAACCTAGAATCTTCTAATGGAAAGCTGACATCTGATATGTCAGTTTCTTACATTGACTCCTCCCTTATCTCCCCGGAAACTGGCTCCCTACTGGGTAACACTGTTTCTATGGCATCAGCTGGCTCCTTATTGGCTAAACAGAACAAACCCAAGAGTGGGAGGAGTTTACTGGGGGGACCTGCTGCACTCAGCCCGCTGACGCCCAGGTGAGTGATGCACCTGCACAGAGGTGTTCACACCTCCATCATGCATTAACCATATGTAACTGTAACTGTGTGTGTGTGTGTGTGTGTGTGTGTGTGTGTGTGTGTGTGTGTGTGTGTGTGTGTGTGTGTGTGTGTGTGTGTGTGTGTGTGTGTGTGTGTGTGTGTGTGTGTGTGTGTGTGTGTGTGTGTGTGTGATAGTTTTGGAATCCTTCCCCTGGATCCCAGCCCAGGAGACCCCACATATCTACAAAACTATTCAGCTACCATGGAAACACAAACTACAGGTCCCAACAAGAAGGTACGAACACATCATGTAACGTAACATGCTACGTATAACAGCCACAGGTGTTCACCGGTTCATGTGTGGAGGCCACTCCCCTCACCAACGTCACATCAGTCATGTGTTTGAACAGGAAACACTCTGAACCTCCACGATAAACGTTTTGTGGGTTGTTCTTTTCCTGTCATTTACTGTATGAAGATTAATGTCATGTGACAATAGAAAAGGGTCAATGTCTTAACGACAACACATGTGACATTTGTACAACTTTTGATGTGTTTTATTCCACGTGGAGATAAGTAAACATGTAACAGATGAGGAGAGGCCAACACCCGAACATCTGGAGGCCAATGCCCAGAGACACGTGTGTTCACCTGTCTGTCTCTGTTGACACGTCTTTCTCTCTCTCTCAGTCTGTCTCCCGGATCAGTCAGTCAAAGTCTGTCTTCAGTCAGAGTGGCAACAGCAGAGACGTTCTTCCCATTCCCTTCAACCAATCCCAGACCTCCGCACCACACACCAGGTAACTATTATGACGAATCACAGAGCTTTCCCCCCCTCTGCTCCAATCAGAAAACGACAAGATAGACAGGCAGGCAAAGAGACCAACAGGTGATATTCATTAAGGTGTCTTTGAAGACACATCTGTCTCTGTGTTGTCTGTATGTCATTAACTCTTCAGGTGCTCAGTCCCAGTATGTCTGACGACCTGTCTGTCTGTCAGTGGCTCTCCTCAGGTGCTCAGTCCCAGTATGTCTGGTCCTCCAAATGTTCAACCCAGGAGAAGCTCAAGACTCTTCACCAGTGCCAGCTCCACTGCCAAGGTACCAAACTACACCACTGGGTGGGGCAACACTATTTATGTAGTACTTTTACTGCCATTCTAACACTGTTTGTTTCTCTACAGGAGAACAGTAAGAAGTTAAAGATGAAGTTTCCAACAAAAATTCCAAACAGAAAAACTAAATGTAAATCAACCAAGACGTCAAACAGCAGCAACCTGAACGAGAGTCTGGACATCCTGAGACTGGATCCTGGTCTGAGTCTACCTGACACCAAGATCCAGCACCAAAGAGCTGCTGCAGGTAACATACACACACGTAGGGGTGGGCAGTGTGTGTGTGTGTGTGTGTGTGTGTGTGTGGGGGGGGCCCTTCAAGTTCTGGGACTCTCATACAGAAGCACAATTGTTTATCTAATCAAATGTAGAGCTGCACCTATCAATGACTCTAAAAAATATTTTGTATTACTCTATTAATATAATGAATTTATCATTTATATTTATTTATTTATTAATCTTCTCTTAAATAGAAACAAATCTGACAGAAAACAAAGTATGCACTGCAAGGCATTATTCCACAAAAAAAATAGCCGGTCTGAACTGCGAATCAGCCTTTTACCCATATCTCTCCAAAATATAATTTGTGGAAGAGCTTGTTCCATTCAAGTAAAAGGAATATATCAATCTACATTATGCTGTGCAACAACAAAATAAATGAAAACCCCAAAAAATGTCACTAACTTTCTGGAGGAATATCAAAACAGTGTGTAAATTCAAGTTTAGCAGTCTATTAAAAAATAATCTTGAAGTAGCCTAGAAGTTTTATCAATGTCTGTATAAGTCAAAAACTTACAAACTAACAAATAAAATAGAGTACAATTCAATAATATTTCAACAGTGGTTATTCATTTTCACACTGAACTGGAGGGTACTCTAATAATATAATAATAAAATAGATGTTCTTTTCTCATTTCAAGTAAAATAATGTTTGCATTTAAAAACTAAATAAAGACCTTAATGTTAGGGTTAGCCCTAACCCAAATTAAATAAATGTAGTTTGAGTATCCCCTTTCCTTTTTCTTAATATATAACTACATTACACATATAAACAATCTCAACAAATAATAACAACTAAACAGCTTTAACTTTTCTCTTTGTTCCAACTTTCTCTTGTTCAAAGAAGTAAACTGTACCGGTTCATCAAAATCTAACAACAGGCGGCGGTGCGGCCACTTCTTTCTGTTATTAACTAACCCCAACCCTTGCAATTCTCTATGCAGGATGCATATGCATCACAGCTGATGACCTTAGTGACCCCTGCTGTCTCACCTGTAGAACTTAACCTCCATCTTCAGGGTAAATCTGGCCCTGAACTAAAGCCCGAGCCTGGTTTCTGGTCTGAACGTCTACAGTCTGAACAGGAAGTTGTTAATGATGTTTGTCGTCTGTGCTGCACTCAGACAGCGTCATGGCGTTGCTACGGGAACTGGGGCGCGGTTACCAGGCGCTGTGCTCCTACAACTGCAAAGAAGCCATCAACATCCTGACGTCCCTCCCCCCCCAGCACTACAACACCGGCTGGGTCCTCACCCACATCGGCAGGGCTTACTTTGAGCTGGCTGAGTACACACAGGTAACATGTCACCTGACAAACGCACACAGGTAACATGTCACCTGACACGCACACAGGTAACAGGTTGTCATGGCGTTGTGTGTCCGCAGGCGGAGCGTGTGTTTAGCGAGGTTCGCAGGATCGAGTCGTTCAGAGTCGAGGGGATGGAGATTTATTCAACGACTCTGTGGCACCTGCAGAAAGACGTTGCTCTGTCTGCGCTTTCCAAAGACCTGACGGACATGGACAAGAACTGTCCTGAGGTCAGAGGTCCCCTGTTTCTGTGGTTCCTGTCTGTCTGATCACCTGTCTGTCTCTCTGGTTCCTATCTGCTTGATCACCTGTCTGTCTCTGTGGTTCTTCTGGTCTCCTGTCTGTCTGCAGGCCTGGTGTGTTGCAGGAAACTGCTTCAGCCTGCAGCGGGAACATGACATCGCCATAAAGTTCTTCCAGAGAGCGATCCAGGTGAGTTTCTGTTATAATAGTTACCATGGTTAGCGAGGTCAGGGGCTGACTCTTTGTTGTGTGAGAGAGCGGGAGACAGGTGATCGCATGCCTTTCACTCTCAGATCACCCGTGTCTACCTTTTAAACCTTTCTTTTTCTGTACCTGTCTGTGTCTCAGGTTGACCCAGGCTTTGCGTATGCTTACACTCTGTTGGGTCATGAGTTTGTTTTGACCGAGGAGTTGGACCGAGCACTCGCCTGCTTCCGAAATGCCATCAGAGTCAACAACCGACACTACAACGCATGGTACAGTAGCCGTGGTAACGGTCAGGGATCAAACGAGTTTGAATAGTCTGTTTTAGAGTCGGTGTGACAGTTTGTGTGTCTTTGTGTGTGTAGGTACGGTCTCGGGATGATTTACTACAAACAGGAGAAGTTCAATTTGGCAGAAATCCATTTCAAGAAAGCTTTGAGCATCAACCCTCAGAGCTCCGTGCTGCTCTGCCACATCGGAGTTGTACGTTAGCATTGTTACCCTCTGCCATTGATAACACCTGCTCTGTTAGCATGTTTAGCATCCTCCAGTCAGAACAATGACTGTGTGTGTTTGTGTGTAGGTGCAGCATGCGTTGAAGAAGTCTGATGCAGCTTTAGAAACTCTGAATCGAGCGATCGGGATTGATCCCAAAAACCCGCTCTGCAAATTCCACAGAGCATCGATATTGTTCGCCAACGACAAGTACAAGGTAATCAATACGATCTGACCTGTCTGTCGATCTGACCTGTCTCTCGACCTGTGTGTCTCTCTGACCTGTCTGTCTCTCTCTGCAGGCGGCTCTTCAGGAGTTGGAGGAGTTGAAGCAGATTGTTCCTAAAGAGTCTCTGGTTTACTTTCTCATAGGAAAGGTAACAAACAGCTGCTCTTTTCCGACCTGTGACCTAGACGACTGAATGTTTTAACTGTTCCAGTCGTTTCACATTTTCTCATGTTCACTTGAGTTTTAAAATACACAACAACCATTGATTACATACACAATACTACTCACCTGTCTGTCTCTAAGCTGTCTGTCTCTCAGGTGTATAAGAAGCTGGGACACACTCACCTGTCTGTCTCTAACTTGTCTGTCTCTCAGGTGTATAAGAAGCTGGGACACACCCACCTGGCTCTCATGAACTTCAGCTGGGCGATGGATCTGGATCCTAAAGGAGCAAATAACCAGATCAAAGAAGCCATTGATAAAAGATACCTGCCCGAGGACGAAGGTGATAACAATGATTACTGATCGATTTATTCATTCAGTTTATTCTTGGTACTACAACTGAATAATCATCCCTCTCAACCTGTCTGTTGCTCTGTACCTGTCTCACCTGTTAGCAGCGGAGGTGGACGACAGTCAGGACAGCAGCATCATGACGGACGCTGACGACACGCAGCTCCACACGGCTGAGAGTGATGATGTCCTTTAGCCACGCCCCCTCATGTGAACACGCCTCCTGCTAGAGCCAAGCCCTGTCCCCTTCTCCGATTGGCTGGAGGACTGCTGTTGCTAGGCGACATTCTGACAGGCAGTTCTTCTGTTTAGCTCCACCCCCTGTGCTGCCCCTGCCCTTGATTGGCTGAGACAGACTGCTGCGTCCTTGAAGCCCCGCCCTCTTCCTCATGTGTCATCAACTGGTTCTGTGACATCACAGCTGTTTTTTATGTTCTTTTTATCATTATGAAAATAAATCAATAAAAACATGTAAACCCCGCCCATGTCTATTTCCTGTTTACCAGCAGCTCTGCTCTCAAAATTCAGTTCTGATGAACTTCTTTTCTTGTGGACAAACAGACCCTGTACAGGTGGATGACTTCCTGTTCAACTTCTTGTTGCAGCTTCACAGTAAAAGACTTAAACCTGTAGTCTGTTGTGTAAACAGCTCACTCCCCATAGAGGCGATCAAGCTGGTGTCACATGATTCAACTCTCCTGAACCTGAGATCCTGATCTCCTTTCCTAACCACTAATACATGAACTCATAGAATACGTCACGGGATGAAAGAAAGATGAAGGAGAAGCTGTTAGGAGTTAGAACCACAGAGCGGAGGAAATCTGCCTCCATCTGACATATTAATATTTAGTTGTGATGATGAAATTCTTCATGTTTGTTGGTGACAGAGAAGAAATCAGACGATCATGTGATGATTCACATCTGGATCATGAGAATAAAACAGCTGTTCTATTTTTTTTCTATTTAAGTGGTTGTGTCACTTTAATGTTGCTGCCGCAAAGAATTGTGGGACGGCAATTCAAACAGCACTTATTATGACAACTGCTGAAATACTTCAGGTGATTTCACTCAGGAATTCAAATGTACAATTCGAAGTGGCAGAGTCGACTCACACTCGCATGCTTTGCCAGACATTTAAAAATGTGGGTTGATCACAGTCCATTAACACAAAAATCTGCGGTGAAACTCTTTCTGGCTACTTCAGTTAATATTTTTAAACGAATAATGCTTCAAAAGTGTTTGTGTTGCGAGCACATAACTGCTCTGAAGTGTTCTTTGTTTACTCCAGCACGCGACAGGCCAGCGTTTCCTTTGTCTTTTCTCCGCATACTGCTCCGAAAATCCTCCAATATCAATCCACAGCACGTCTTTGACGAATGTAGTGGCAAAGACTCATGACGTTTTTTCACAGGGTTTTCCATTTAACCCCTATTTCAATGTCCTATTTCTTAGCCTTGTTTCCAAAAAGAGATCCAGAGACAGCGCTTTGTTCATTGTTGCTTAGAATTTATTGCAAAAATAAACACAATACGAAAATAAGATGCAGTTGTTTCAGTTTTTCACTGTGGCATTGCCGATGCCATTCACCAGCTGATGCTTTCACCTGATGCTTTCACCACTGTCAGAGGGAGGTGACATCAGAGACAGGGATTGGTTGAAGTTGTTTTTTGAGCTAACAGGCTAATCCAGGCTTGTTGTTTGTTGCTGGAGGAACCAGCACCACTTTTTTGTGTGTGTTTACCCTGGCGTGCCCAGGGGCATCAATGAAGATGATGAGCCTCTAACACGTGATACAAACACGAAGAAACAAAAACAAATCTCTCTGGTGAAAAAGTGGTGACACACATGTAGAAGACACAGACGAAGATGTGAAGAGAAATTTGTGGAAATGATGCAAGCGGCAGAATTCTGTACGAGATGAAGTTTATGAAGGAATTTGTGAGGGAGACCAAAAAGAAGAGAGTAACAGTAATCGATGGAACCATGGTGTGAACAAGAATGGTGGCGCTGTTGGGTGTGAGGTACGGGCGGAGGCAGTATGCAGTACTGATGTGAGCTTGGAAAGATATTGTGCTGTCAAGGATGACACCCAGACTCTCAACCTGAGGGGAGGGAGAAAGGTTTCTATTTCTATATTATCAATGGTGAAGGAAAAACTGTTAAGGTGGATTTGGTGCACTATGTAATAGAAACAACAATGGTAATAACAATAAGGAGAACTTTGGTTTTTATCACTGTTGACTTTGAGGAAGTTGCAGGAGAACCAGGATCTGATTTCTTGTAGAGAGGGAGGTAGGAGGGAGGATGGAGGTAGGTTTGGTGGAGAGGTAGAGCTGGGTGTCATCCGCATAGCAATGGAAATACATTTTAAATTTACGGAAGACATGGCCAAGAGGAAGTAAATCGATGATAAACAGAAGGGGCCCCAGGACAGAACCCTGGGGAATACCAGTAGTGACTGGACATGGCTGGGATTGGAACGATTTGAGTTAGATGAACTGAGTTCTACTAGAGAGAGTTGAAGTAAGATTTCATGATGCTGTAGTTTTTTATTGATTCAAACATTGAAACTAGAGTTAAAGTAAGTGAAGTGAAAAATATCAGATTTAAATATAAATATATAAATATGAAAGTATAAAAAATTAAAAAATAAATAGATCAATTAACAAATAGTTATTGATTGATCGTCAGTCATGTGAAACAGCTGCGGTGTTTCCGCAGTGCGGTCTTTAGGACCCTGAGAACATCTCTCCTCAGAGCCATCCAACCACAGGCGGCGCTGTCCTGAGTGACACACAGAGAAAAGCAAAATTAACCTGACGTCACAATAAAGTCAAACATTTAAAAAATCACTTGTGTATTGGAGTTCTGATGAGTTTATACAAACATATAGCATATATATGATATTTTTATAGTACAATGTTCTTCTAAAACTTCATGTTGAAGTTCAGCAGGAAGAGAAAGTTTTACCTGCTGCTGCAAAACATCTGTCACGTTACTGAAGTACGATGAGAAAACATCTGGAGCCGCGGCCACCATGGAAAGCTGGAGAGGAGGAAGATAGTAAGAATGAATGAATGAATGAATGAAAGAAAGAAAGAAAGAAAGAAAGAAAGAATCAATGAATGAATAAAGTGGGCCCAGCACAGAACCCTGGGGAACCTCTCATCATACTCACACAGCTTCCGTCACTCAGCAGTCGGTGCTGCAGAATCTGGAAGGTGTTGAATTTTTCTTCGTCCCACATGACTCCGCCCTCTCCGACAGGTGACTCATTGTGCTCGATAATTAGCTTTGTCCCCCGCAGTGACTCAAACACCACCCATAATGCCCTGCGGCACTGCAAGGAGACAATTCTATGTCAGCGTTCAGAAATTTTAAGATTTGAAAAACAGGTCAGAACATAAGAATCAAGCTCTGTGATTGGTTGAAAGGCTCAGGTGAGGTCAGAGGCTTACTTTAGAGAGACTGGCTGAGCCGGCAGGGAAGGCGGTGTCTGGAAATGAGATGTTGACGTTGTACTGCAGGCAGTGGAAAGGAAACGGTGCCCCCTACAGGAAAGGCAGGAAACAGTTCATAGCTGGCTAAAGGTGCTTGTCGAGATGTGGTTTTGAGTGCACAGTTGAAAGGTTGTGGTCTTACCAGGTCTCGGAGCTGGCGATGGGCTTCCTCCGCCACGTTTGCCTGCAGTGTGCAGGGCGGCATGGAAACCACCATCAGCTGGAAGCTGCTCAGCTGCAGGAAGACGAGAAGGACTGAAAAGGGCATCATCATTCTGGGTCTGATGGTTTTTGTTTGAAGTGAACTACACCTAGTCCTGTTCTTCAGCCGGTCTTGGTCCTGGTCTTCAGCGGGTCCTGGTCATGGTTAGAGAGCAAAAAGATTGGTTTGATTACCGGTCCAGTCAGCAAATCAGAGGACATATACTTGTGTGAGTCATCAGAATCAAGTAGAAGAGACTTGGACCATGTAAGTCTTGATCCACAACCCTTACGTTCACGGACAATGCTGCTCATACAGCAGATGATGGTATTTGTTATTGTTTGTAATGATGATGCTTCTACTGAAAAAGTTCCTATGGTTCGGTCAATTTGAACATTTTGATATGACCCAAAGAATAACAGGATCAATAAAGTTTCAGTTACGTCAGCGACAAGTCATCACAGAAACCTGTTGAAGAAAAGTGATGAATCAAAGTTTGTGTATCAAAGAAGCAGTGATTACACATTCCGATGTAGCTTATCAAAAAACCCCATCAGACGTCAATAAAAATTGATGAGAGACGTCAGTTTGAGACGTGAAAGCAAAAATAAACTCTGACCTTTGTCGCAGCAGCTGGAGGAACGTCAGACTTCAACAGGGGACAATGTTAGTAATTATCTGTTCGACTTTATTTAGCTGTTTTATATTTCTGACAAACACGTTTCCCGCTTAGAGGCGTCGAGCGTCACAGCGCGGCTGGAAACTCGGAGCCTGATGTTTGATTTGAGACGTGGCTCAAGTTTCCACCTCAAACTGAAATTTTATGGAAAGTGAGATGCGTGGCGGCGCATGGAGACGGTGAGTCATGTGACTGGTGACGGTTTCAGATCAGGACTCTGAGTTGTCAAGTTCTTCCACTCTGAGCTGTCACTGCATCAGAAACGAAACTTAAATCAGTCACATGATCTTTGGGTCTGTTCGTTGAGGCTGTAGACTGTTGGGTGTCACTCCGACCTCTGACCTCCGACACGGGGACGTCATTTTGACTTTAATCATGCTTCATCATCTCTTCTTCTTCATGTTGTTAAATGTGACAGTAACTGAACTGACCTGCAGGTGTCATTGTTTCTTTCTTGTGACCATGTTACTTCTAAAATCATCTAATTCTAAAAATGATCTTTGTTGATTTTGACCCAGTTATCACTGCTTTTGTTTATCTGAGGACCTGAAAGAAGACATGTTCAACTCTGTCCACAGACTGAAGACACACTGCCCCCCCCCCCCCCCCGCCCACTGACTGATACGGAGACAGGTAGACAGACACAGACATACAGAGAGAGACAGTGACAGACAGACAGTAAGAGACAGACAGTGAGAGACAGACACAGAGCGAGAGACATACAGAGAGAGAGAGAGAGAGAGAGAGAGAGGAAGACAGACAGATGTTATATTATAGTTACTAATATTTCCTGATTCAGTTTGAATCATCTCTAATTATTTCTGAAAACAAACTTACCTGTGGGGGCTCTGAAGGTTCTGAAGGTTCTGCAGGTCCTGGAGGTTCTGAAGGTCCTGGAGGTTCTGAAGGTCCTGGAGGTTCTGGGGGTTCTGGTCAGTGTTGATGTGGATCTCAGGTCGGTGGTTGTGATGAACCTCCTTTAAATAAAACTTCATCCTGCAGAAAATGAAACTCTGAAGAAAAATTCTACAAAATGTGGAAAACTTCATCCTGCAGAAAATGAAACTCTGAAGCAAGAATTCTACAAAATTTGGAAATTTTCTTTTTTAACACCCACCCCACACACACACACACACACACACACACACACAGTTTCATTCAGAGGTTCAATACGGGTCTATTAAGAGATTTTATAAGTGTTTTTTTGAAGTTTTATTAAAGTATTTATTAAAGGTTTATTGTGTTTATTAAGTTTTAGTAAGGTTTTTTCTCAAGTGTTTATTAAAGTGTTTAAAGGGTCGCTAAAGGGTGATGTAAAGGGATAGTTCACTGAAAAATGAAAGAGAGTTCTTTAAGGGTATATTTAAGTGTTTAATAATGGGTTATTTGGGTGTGTATTAAGGTTTTAGTAAGGGTTTCATTTTCGGGGGTAAGGGTTATTAAAGTGTTTATTTAAAATGATAAAACAGAAGGTGATGTGAAATTATAAAATCTAAACTTCAATGAGTTTATTGATTGTTTGATTGATTGATTGATTGTCTTTTTCCTTATTTGTGTGTTTGGCCACAGTCTAAATGTTTCTGTTCGATTTGTCACAGGAAAAGTTCAGTTTACGTTTCCAGAGAAGACGACAGGAAGTTCAGTTTACGTTTAGACAGAAAACAAAACACACGGGTCAAACAGGAAGTATACACACACATGTTTGTACTTATGTCTTAGTGAGGACACTCATTGACATAATGCATTCCCTAGCCCCCAAACCCTAACTATCACCACCAAAGGCCTAACTCTAACATGATTCTATCCTGATTCTAACCTGATTCTAACCTGTTTCTATCCTGATTCTAACCTGATTCTATCCTGATTCTAACCTGATTCTAACCTGATTCTAACATGATTCTATCCTGATTCTAACCTGATTCTAACCTGATTCTAACCTGTTTCTATCCTGATTCTAACCTGATTCTATCCTGATTCTAACCTGATTCTAACCTGATTCTAACCTGTTTCTATCCTGATTCTAACATGATTCTAACCTGATTCTATCCTGATTCTAACCTGATTCTAACCTGATTCTAACCTGTTTCTATCCTGATTCTATCCTGATTCTATCCTGATTCTAACCTGATTCTAACCTGATTCTAACCTGTTTCTATCCTGATTCTAACCTGATTCTAACCTGATTCTAACCTGATTCTAACCTGTTTCTATCCTGATTCTAACCTGATTCTAACCTGATTCTAACCTGTTTCTATCCTGATTCTAACCTGATTCTAACCTGATTCTATCCTGATTCTAACCTGATTCTAACCTGATTCTAACCTGTTTCTATCCTGATTCTATCCTGATTCTATCCTGATTCTAACCTGATTCTAACCTGATTCTAACCTGTTTCTATCCTGATTCTAACCTGATTCTAACCTGTTTCTATCCTGATTCTAACCTGATTCTAACCTGATTCTAACCTGTTTCTATCCTGATTCTAACCTGTTTCTATCCTGATTCTAACCTGTTTCTATCCTGATTCTAACCTGATTCTAACCTGATTCTAACCTGTTTCTATCCTGATTCTAACCTGATTCTAACCTGTTTCTATCCTGATTCTAACCTGATTCTAACCTGATTCTAACCTGTTTCTATCCTGATTCTATCCTGATTCTAACCTGATTCTATCCTGATTCTAACCTGATTCTAACCTGATTCTAACCTGTTTCTATCCTGATTCTAACCTGATTCTAACCTGATTCTAACCTGATTCTAACCTGATTCTATCCTGATTCTAACCTGATTCTAACCTGATTCTAACCTGATTCTAACCTGATTCTATCCTGATTCTAACCTGATTCTAACCTGATTCTAACCTGTTTCTATCCTGATTCTAACCTGATTCTAACCTGATTCTAACCTGTTTCTATCCTGATTCTAACCTGATTCTAACCTGATTCTATCCTGATTCTAACCTGATTCTATCTTGATTCTAACCTGATTCTAACCTGTTTCTATCCTGATTCTAACCTGATTCTAACCTGATTCTAACCTGATTCTATCCTGATTCTAACCTGATTCTATCCTGATTCTATCCTGATTCTATCCTGATTCTATCTTGATTCTAACCTGATTCTAACCTGTTTCTATCCTGATTCTAACCTGATTCTAACCTGATTCTAACCTGATTCTATCCTGATTCTATCCTGATTCTATCTTGATTCTAACCTGATTCTAACCTGATTCTAACCTGATTCTATCTTGATTCTAACCTGATTCTAACCTGTTTCTATCCTGATTCTAACCTGATTCTAACCTGATTCTATCCTGATTCTATCCTGATTCTAACCTGTTTCTATCCTGATTCTAACCTGATTCTAACCTGATTCTAACCTGTTTCTATCCTGATTCTAACCTGATTCTATCTTGATTCTAACCTGATTCTAACCTGTTTCTATCCTGATTCTAACCTGATTCTAACCTGATTCTATCCTGATTCTATCCTGATTCTATCCTGATTCTATCCTGATTCTAACCTGATTCTATCCTGATTCTAACCTGATTCTAACCTGATTCTAACCTGATTCTAACCTGTTTCTATCCTGATTCTAACCTGATTCTAACCTGATTCTAACCTGTTTCTATCCTGATTCTAACCTGATTCTATCCTGATTCTATCCTGATTCTAACCTGTTTCTATCCTGATTCTAACCTGATTCTAACCTGATTCTAACCTGTTTCTATCTTGATTCTATCCTGATTCTAACCTGTTTCTATCCTGATTCTAACCTGATTCTAACCTGATTCTAACCTGTTTCTATCCTGATTCTAACCTGATTCTAACCTGATTCTATCTTGATTCTAACCTGATTCTAACCTGTTTCTATCCTGATTCTAACCTGATTCTAACCTGATTCTATCCTGATTCTAACCTGATTCTAACCTGTTTCTATCCTGATTCTAACCTGATTCTAACCTGATTCTATCCTGATTCTATCCTGATTCTAACCTGATTCTAACCTGATTCTATCCTGATTCTAACCTGATTCTAACCTGATTCTATCCTGATTCTATCTTGATTCTATCCTGATTCTAACCTGTTTCTATCCTGATTCTATCCTGATTCTATCTTGATTCTATCCTGATTCTAACCTGATTCTAACCTGATTCTAACCTGATTCTATCCTGATTCTAACCTGATTCTAACCTGATTCTAACCTGATTCTATCCTGATTCTAACCTGATTCTAACCTGTTTCTATCCTGATTCTAACCTGATTCTATCCTGATTCTATCCTGATTCTAACCTGATTCTAACCTGTTTCTATCCTGATTCTAACCTGATTCTATCTTGATTCTAACCTGATTCTATCCTGATTCTATCCTGATTCTAACCTGTTTCTATCCTGATTCTATCTTGATTCTAACCTGTTTCTAACCTGATTCTATCTTGATTCTAACCTGATTCTAACCTGTTTCTAACCTGATTCTAACCTGTTTCTATCCTGATTCTATCCTGATTCTATCCTGATTCTAACCTGTTTCTAACCTGATTCTAACCTGATTCTAACCTGTTTCTATCCTGATTCTAACCTGATTCTAACCTGATTCTAACCTGATTCTAACCTGATTCTAACCTGATTCTATCCTGATTCTATCCTGATTCTAACCTGTTTCTATCCTGATTCTAACCTGATTCTATCCTATTCTAACCTGATTCTAACCTGATTCTAACCTGTTTCTATCCTGATTCTAACCTGATTCTATCCTATTCTAACCTGATTCTAACCTGATTCTAACCTGTTTCTATCCTGATTCTAACCTGATTCTATCCTATTCTATCCTGATTCTATCTTGATTCTAACCTGATTCTAACCTGTTTCTATCCTGATTCTAACCTGATTCTATCCTATTCTAACCTGATTCTAACCTGATTCTAACCTGTTTCTATCCTGTTTCTAACCTGATTCTAACCTGATTCTAACCTGATTCTAACCTGATTCTAACCTGATTCTATCCTGATTCTAATCTGATTCTAACCTGATTCTAACCTGATTCTATCCTGATTCTATCCTGATTCTAATCTGATTCTAACCTGATTCTATCCTGATTCTATCCTGATTCTAAACTGATTCTAACCTGATTCTAACCTGATTCTAACCTGATTCTAACCTGATTCTAACCTGATTCTATCCTGATTCTAATCTGATTCTAACCTGATTCTAACCTGATTCTATCCTGATTCTATCCTGATTCTAATCTGATTCTAACCTGATTCTATCCTGATTCTAACCTGATTCTATCCTGTTTCTATCCTGTTTCTATCCTGATTCTAACCTGATTCTATCCTGTTTCTATCCTGATTCTATCCTGATTCTATCCTGATTCTAACCTGATTCTATCCTGTTTCTATCCTGATTCTAACCTGATTCTATCCTGATTCTATCCTGTTTCTATCCTGATTCTAACCTGATTCTATCTTGATTCTATCCTGATTCTATCCTGATTCTAACCTGATTCTAACCTGATTCTATCCTGATTCTAACCTGATTCTAACCTGATTCTATCCTGATTCTAACCTGATTCTAACCTGATTCTAACCTGATTCTAACCTGATTCTATCCTGATTCTAACCTGATTCTATCCTGATTCTATCCTGATTCTATCTTGATTCTATCCTGATTCTATCCTGATTCTATCTTGATTCTATCCTGATTCTATCTTGATTCTATCCTGATTCTAACCTGATTCTAACCTGATTCTAACCTGATTCTAACCTGATTCTAACCTGTTTCTATCCTGATTCTAACCTGATTCTATCCTGATTCTAACCTGATTCTAACCTGATTCTATCCTGATTCTAACCTGTTTCTAACCTGATTCTATCCTGATTCTAACCTGATTCTAACCTGATTCTATCCTGATTCTAACCTGATTCTAACCTGATTCTATCCTGATTCTATCCTGATTCTAACCTGATTCTAACCTGATTCTATCCTGATTCTAACCTGATTCTATCCTGATTCTATCTTGATTCTATCCTGATTCTATCCTGATTCTAACCTGATTCTATCCTGATTCTATCTTGATTCTATCCTGATTCTATCCTGATTCTAACCTGATTCTAACCTGATTCTAACCTGATTCTATCCTGATTCTATCCTGATTCTATCTTGATTCTATCCTGATTCTATCCTGATTCTATCTTGATTCTATCCTGATTCTATCTTGATTCTATCCTGATTCTAACCTGATTCTATCCTGATTCTAACCTGATTCTATCCTGATTCTATCTTGATTCTAACCTGATTCTAACCTGATTCTAACCTGATTCTATCCTGATTCTATCTTGATTCTATCCTGATTCTATCCTGATTCTAAGCTGTTTCTATCCTGATTCTAACCTGATTCTATCTTGATTCTATCCTGATTCTAACCTGATTCTAACCTGATTCTATCCTGATTCTAACCTGATTCTAACCTGATTCTATCCTGATTCTATCTTGATTCTATCCTGATTCTATCTTGATTCTATCCTGATTCTATCCTGTTTCTAACCTGTTTCTAACCTCATTCTAACCTGATTCTATCCTGATTCTATCTTGATTCTATCCTGATTCTATCCTGATTCTATCTTGATTCTATCCTGATTCTAACCTGATTCTATCCTGATTCTAACCTGATTCTAACCTGATTCTATCCTGATTCTAACCTGATTCTAACCTGATTCTATCCTGATTCTATCTTGATTCTATCCTGATTCTATCCTGATTCTAACCTGATTCTATCCTGATTCTATCTTGATTCTATCCTGATTCTATCCTGATTCTAACCTGATTCTAACCTGATTCTAACCTGATTCTATCCTGATTCTATCCTGATTCTATCTTGATTCTATCCTGATTCTATCCTGATTCTATCTTGATTCTATCCTGATTCTATCTTGATTCTATCCTGATTCTAACCTGATTCTATCCTGATTCTAACCTGATTCTATCCTGATTCTATCTTGATTCTAACCTGATTCTAACCTGATTCTAACCTGATTCTATCCTGATTCTATCTTGATTCTATCCTGATTCTATCCTGATTCTATCCTGATTCTAACCTGATTCTATCTTGATTCTATCCTGATTCTAACCTGTTTCTAACCTGATTCTAACCTGATTCTAACCTGATTCTAACCTGATTCTATCTTGATTCTATCCTGATTCTAACCTGATTCTAACCTGATTCTAACCTGATTCTATCCTGATTCTATCTTGATTCTAACCTGATTCTATCTTGATTCTATCCTGATTCTAACCTGATTCTATCTTGATTCTATCCTGATTCTATCCTGTTTCTATCCTGATTCTAACCTGATTCTATCTTGATTCTATCCTGATTCTAACCTGATTCTAACCTGATTCTATCCTGATTCTAACCTGATTCTAACCTGATTCTATCCTGATTCTATCTTGATTCTATCCTGATTCTATCTTGATTCTATCCTGATTCTATCCTGATTCTATCTTGATTCTAACCTGATTCTATCCTGATTCTAACCTGATTCTATCCTGATTCTATCCTGATTCTAACCTGATTCTATCCTGATTCTATCTTGATTCTATCCTGATTCTAACCTGATTCTATCTTGATTCTATCCTGATTCTATCTTGATTCTAACCTGATTCTAACCTGATTCTATCCTGATTCTATCTTGATTCTATCCTGATTCTATCTTGATTCTATCCTGATTCTATCCTGTTTCTAACCTGTTTCTAACCTGATTCTAACCTGATTCTATCCTGATTCTATCTTGATTCTATCCTGATTCTATCCTGATTCTATCTTGATTCTATCCTGATTCTAACCTGATTCTATCCTGATTCTAACCTGATTCTATCCTGATTCTAACCTGTTTCTAACCTGATTCTAACCTGATTCTATCCTGATTCTATCTTGATTCTATCCTGATTCTATCCTGATTCTATCCTGATTCTATCCTGATTCTATCTTGATTCTATCCTGATTCTAACCTGATTCTATCCTGATTCTAACCTGATTCTATCCTGATTCTATCTTGATTCTATCCTGATTCTATCCTGATTCTATCTTGATTCTATCCTGATTCTAACCTGATTCTATCCTGATTCTAATCTGATTCTATCCTGATTCTATCTTGATTCTATCCTGATTCTAACCTGATTCTATCCTGATTCTAACCTGATTCTATCCTGATTCTATCTTGATTCTATCCTGATTCTATCTTGATTCTATCCTGATTCTAACCTGATTCTATCCTGATTCTAACCTGATTCTATCCTGATTCTATCTTGATTCTATCCTGATTCTATCTTGATTCTATCCTGATTCTAACCTGTTTCTATCCTGATTCTATCCTGATTCTATCCTGATTCTAACCTGTTTCTATCCTGATTCTAACCTGATTCTATCCTGATTCTATCTTGATTCTATCTTGATTCTATCTTGATTCTATCCTGATTCTAACCTGATTCTAACCTGATTCTATCCTGATTCTATCCTGATTCTATCCTGATTCTATCTTGATTCTATCCTGATTCTATCTTGATTCTATCTTGATTCTATCCTGATTCTATCTTGATTCTATCCTGATTCTATCTTGATTCTATCCTGATTCTATCTTGATTCTATCCTGATTCTATCTTGATTCTATCCTGATTCTATCCTGATTCTAACCTGTTTCTATCTTGATTCTATCCTGATTCTATCTTGATTCTATCCTGATTCTATCCTGATTCTAACCTGTTTCTATCCTGATTCTATCTTGATTCTATCCTGATTCTATCTTGATTCTATCCTGATTCTATCTTGATTCTATCCTGATTCTATCCTGATTCTAACCTGTTTCTATCCTGATTCTAACCTAATTTACTCTGTCCTCACTTTCCAAAAATGTCTGTGGTGCTGCCTTCAGGTGCTGTGGAAAAAACAAAAACTACACAGAGGACAACCAAGCCAAAGTCTCCAGGTGTTCACAGTTTGCTCATTTACCAAAGCAAACAGGGCCGTTGGACTTTTTAAATATTTTACATGGAACTCATCACCTGTAAGGGTTATTCTATGATATTGTTATTTCAGTGGTATGATAGGGTTTACAATAATATCATTATTAAAATCATTTCAGGGCCAATATATCATCCAACAAAATGTGTTATTGTTACAGTTCTACCCTAATATTTTTAATAAAGCACCAAGTTAGAAGTTTTCTTGCACAGTTTACAGCTTTAGTTCTCTGAGAATGTCTTTCATATCCAAGCTAAATTGGTGTTGTACAATGAAATATCCTGAACTGAATCCATATTTAATTGAAAAGAATTGGAAATAAAATCAATACCTTGTGAATATGAGTCGAATCAATTTGGGAAAACAGTGGTGATACCCAGTCCTACTTGGACAGTATCAGTATTAAAGACGCTGTTTCCCGTTGTCAGTCTGCATGCAGAGTATTTATAGTCCAATCATTTGTGACAATGGAAACCTATTAGTATTCTTATTAGTGTTATTCTCATTTATCCACACTGTCGTCTGCCCTTATTACCAAAAGCTCTGGAATCTCCTCGTGTTTCCAAGTTGATGTCTTCGTCATGTGAGGAACACGTCAGGAACATGTGAGGAACGTGAGGAACATGTCAGGAACATGTCAGAGTAAAGTTAATTTTGTTTCTAGACGGGGCAAGGAGGCATTATTCTCAATGACCTGTCTACGTTCTTGTAAAATAATTGTTGATCACACAACTCAAATCAACCTGAAGGTTCAAGAGTGAAGGAAACAGAGAGTTTCAGTATCAGGTTCAGTTAAAAGGTGATGAAGATTCTAGAGGAATATTCAGGATTAAATCCTTTACATAACAAATCTAAATCTGATACAGGAACATGAGTGAAGTGAAGAATGTTGTCTTAAAAGGTGCAGTGTGTAGAATTTAGTGACCTCTAGTGGTGAAGTTTCATGTTGCAGCTGAATACCCCTCACCTCACCACCCCCCTTCCAAACATGAGAACCTGTGGTAACTTCAGTCGTCATAGAAACTCAAAAGGTTTAGTTTGTCCAGTCTGGGCTACTGTAAAAAACATGGCTGCCTCCGTAGAGAGGACCCGCTCCTGATGTAAATATAAAGTATTTATATATAAAGGGCCCATTCTATGCTAAATAAAACAACAATTTGTACAATTAGATGAAACACACTATTCAAAACATCACTAGGATTTTTTATATAAATAATTTCTGCCAAAAGATCCTTTCACCTGAATCTTCCACACTGGACCCTTAACAGACAGAGTCGATGTGAACTCAGGGAGGGTCAGCGGACATGATGTTGACTCAGTTTCAATAGAGGTGGAATGATGAGAAGAATGCAGTTCTTTGTTTGTACAAACAGTCAGTCATCGTTTGTCCTGTTTATCTTTTTATCTCTGCATTTGTTCTAGGAAGTCGTTTCTCTAAAAAGTCGACTTTCTGTCATCTTAGGTTTCAGCTTTGACGTTATACAAGTAAGTATTTTATTATAATATATAACTTGTAAATTACTGTATGTGTGTGTGTGCCCCTCTGTTTCACTGTGTGTGTGTGTGTGTGTGTGTGTGTGTGTGTGTGTGTGTGTGTGTCTTTTGGTGTTAGTGTTGATGTGGAGGAGGTGTGTGTGTGTCTAGGTGTTACTGTTGAAGTGGGGGAGGTGTGTGTGCCACATTGTTTCACTGTGTGTGTGTGTTTGTGTAGAATGCATAAAAGTTGTATCTAGTTTTGTAAATGACTGTTATTTCTTTATTTTCACAGCCAGACCCGTACCATCTCTTGCTCCACACGGAGCACACCACCGGCCAGTCCATATCACTGGGCACAGCACCGCTGGTCGGCTGAAGTGCTCCTCCTGCGATGTGCCTTTGTGTTTTGTCCCCGGCCGTGACTGCTACAATGACTGGCATGTTGCCAAAAACATGTAACATGTATATTTTAATAAATTTTTAACCCTATGACTGGTTTTGACTCCTTTATATGTAAGTACATACATACACTTGTGATTCTGACTGTTGGGGGGGGGGGGGGGGGGGGGGGGGGGGGGGGGAATTCAAAGTGTTACCTTTCAAAAGAGACCAAAACCATGCATGTACTCCAAATGGTTCAAGAACAGCTTTCAATTAACTTTGGGTACGCCTCAGACAGCCGTCATATGCAAATGTCACCAGTATGTTAAGAGGTTATGAACCTAACCCTAACCAGAAATACTTGTAAAGCCTGTTCGAGCCACGCACTTCAGCCTGTCTCTGTCAGTTTGAACCACAGGTACGGCTGATCCACTAGAAACTAGATGGAACCAGGACCATACAGGGACTAATTAATTCCAGAGGACTTAGATCTACTAGACATTAGGAAATACCCACTGCTGGACCTGGATTTAGTGGACCTGATCTGGGCTAAGGATTCCGACCCTGTGGATCAGAACTATCCTGGTCTGACTCAGACATGAATTTGTTGAACATTAAAAGTGTGACAGTGATTCTACTGTTTGTTCTGCTGCTCAAGTGAGTATTGATTCAATATTGATTCTGATGCTATTGATAAGATTGATAACATTGACTGAACTGTTCTGATTAATGATTATGTTTCTGTTTGAATCTACAGACTGTTGTACAGCTCAGTCTGGCAGTCCTGCAGGTAACACACACTTACTAATGTTTCTTGTTTTAATATTAACTGATTAATTGATTGGTAATAAAATAATTATTGAACTTGTGTTTTTGTTTTCTAGAGTTATAGATCCCTTTAAACAGAATCAGAGTTTACCTGCAGGCAGGTCAGTAACTCTTTCTTTTTCTCCCTGAGTTTAGTCTGACAGGCTGTTTTGTGTCCTTCATGCTTTTATTCTGTTTTAGTGATGTCAGTTGCCTATAGAGGTTAGTTGCTGGTAGTTTATACGTCAGTTTGTGTCTTTGATCATAGTCATACTGACGTGCTGACGATGACCCCTGGTTGGCTCCTGTGGTTTGGGAGGGAAACTTCAACCCGGTTTTCCTCGACAGCATGTACCAGACGAAGAACATCACCATCGCAGCCACTGTGTTCGCCCTGGGAAAGTATGATGTCACAGTGTTTACTTGTCTACACCCCATGAACACAGAATTTCTGGTTTGACCTTTACCTGGAGGTGACTCCTCTCACCTACTCCACAGGTACACCATGTTCCTGAAAAACTTTCTGGAGACCATGGAGCAGCACTTCTTCACTGGTTTCAATGTGCATGTGTTCGTCTTCACTGACCAGCCAAAGGAGGTGCCCCAAGTCAAAATGGCCAGCGGCAGACAGGTAAAGGAAGTGTTGTGTTCCCAATAAAGTGAGTCCAGGTCAGTTGGACTCTGTCCGCCTGGTTTCTAAAAACAAGTCTTGCTCCACCTCCAGCTGACGGTGCGTACAGTGCCCAGCTTTAAGAGTTGGCAGGAAATCACTTCTCGCAGGATGGAGCTGATCCAGACCCTAATAGAGGATGAGCTTCGTGACTACGCCGACTACATCTTCTGTCTGGATGTGGACTCCCAGTTCCACGGCCGATGGGGCACGGAGTCACTGGGAGGACTGGTCGCTGTGGTCCATCCAGGTCAGCAGAGAATCCTTTCTACTCTTTGTGTCAACATCATGGTTGCAGATCGTACCCACTGGTGTGGTCCACTATAGAGGGACACTTACTGTTGTGTAGTGAAATCCCAGTTTTACTCAGTTGTGTGATAACAATGTCGGATGTGTTTTAGATGAAGCTACATGGAGTCAACAGGACCACTCAGCTCTATCATTCCAGATGAAGTCTCACCTTGATTTTGGGGTATGTTCCCATGTTTTCCAACTTGTGTCTGCAGGTTACTACAAAGTTGACCGCAGCGCATTCCCCTATGACCGGCAGCCTATCTCCAAAGCCTACATGGCTCCTGGGGACGGGGACTTCTACTACTGTGGGGGGGCATTCGGAGGCGTCCTGCAGGAAGTACACCTGCTTGCCAAAACCTGCCACTTGAACTTGGAGGATGATGCTACAAAAGGCATCCATGCAGCCTGGCAGGAGGAGAGTCACTTAAACAGGTGAGCAGACTCACTTGAGCAGGCATTGACCCTGGTTAATATTGTAATGACTGTTTGTCCTGTTCCGTGGTTTCAGGTATATGTGGATCAATAAGCCCAGTAAGGTTCTGTCACCTGAGTACCTGTGGCAGGACTTTAAACCCAAAGACCCTGAAATTCACATCATCAGGTTCTCTGGAGTTGTGAAGAACTACGCAAAGATCCGACCCAATATCTGAGAGAACCCAACTGCACCAGACGGACTGTGAAAGTAATTTTCTCTGGCCCTCGCTGGCTGTCCAGGTGCTGTCCTGTAAACGGTTCCGGGCTTTGTAGATAATTGGCAAACTCTTTGGAGGAAACCTGGTCTTGTTGGGAGAGACGCGTTCCTCCCACTTGGGATGGAGCAGCTCTCTTATCTAGGAATATTACCCAGTGTATTAAATGACAACCCAGAGGTGGGACCAGGAGGGAGAATTCCACACAAAAATCTAATACAAATGAACACAACCTCTGCAACAACTCAGGAAACAAAGACTTTTAAATGTGATCTGTTAAACATAAGATCATTATCATCAAAGGCTATTTTAGTTAATGAACTAGTCTCAGATCATAAAATAGATTTATTGTCCCTCACTGAGACGTGGCTGCATCCTGATGAATATGTCAGTCTAAATGAATCTACTCCCCCAAGTCATGTAAATACACACGTTCCCAGAGACTTTGGTCGAGGAGGTGGAGTTGCTGCTATTTTTAACTCCAGTCTATTAATTAATCCTAAACCTAAACTAAGCTACAACTCATTTGAAAGTCTTGTTCTTAGTCTTCAACGCCAATCCAAGAAACACCAACAGCCAATCATATTTGCTGTAGTTTACCGTGCCCCTGGGGCTTATACGGAATTTTTAACAGAAATATCAAACCTAGTCCTAAAGACCGATAAAACTATTATTGTTGGTGACTTTAATATTCATGTTGACAATAATAAAGATAGCCTTAGCGTAGCATTTATTTCAATATTAGACTCAATTGGTTTCAGTCAGTGTGTACACCAACCTACTCATTGTTGTAACCACACACTTGACCTTATATTATCATACGGTGTCAAAATTGAACATCTAACGGTACTTCCGCGCAATCCAATTCTATCAGACCATAATTTAATAACCTTCGATTTTTCACTATCAGAATATATGCCACTAATAATGAACTCATTTTCTAGATGTTTACCTGATAGTGCTGTAGCTAAATTTAAGGAAATAATTCTGATTACATTTAAACCCGTACCATCCGTCGATATAAACAACAAATTCATTAAAAACCCGAGCTCCACTGAGATCGACCATCTCGTCGATAGCTCTGTAAACTCATTACGATTAACATTAGACTCAATAGCGCCTCTAAAAAAGAAACATAAAACATAGTAAATTAGCTCCGTGATATAATTCCAAGACACATGAGTTAAAACAAGTATCAAGAAAACTAGAAAGGAAGAGTAGTGTTAAAGCATATAAGAAGGCCCTCCACAAAGCAAGAGCCGCCTACTATTCGAAACTAATAGAAGAGAATAAAAACATCCCCAGGTTTCTCTTCAGCTCTGGAGCTGACAGAGAGTCACACCTCCACCCAACCCAGTATTCCTCGATCCCTAAATAGCAATATCTTTATGAATTTCTTTAATGATAAAATTCTAACTATTAGAAATCAAATCAAACATCTCCTGCCCTCAGTTGTCACTAATACACCATCAAGAACAGAAATCTCAGAAACGGCTGAGAATCCTACCGATTATTTAGACAGCTTCTCTCTGATCAGCTTTGATCAGCTGACCAAATTAATCTCATCTTCTAAACCAACAACTTGTATCTCAGACCCCATTCCTACAAAATTACTTAAAGAAATTCTGCCCCTAATTGACAGTTCATTACTGAACACAATCAATCTGTCATTATCATCAGGATGTACCACAGTCTTTTAAAATAGCTGTAATCAAACCCCTTCTCAAAAAACCCACCTTAGACCCAGAGGTTTTAGCCAATTACAGACCGATATCCAACCTCCCCTTCCTGTCTAAAATCCTAGAAAAAGTTGCAGCCAATCAGCTGTGTGAGTTTCTCCAGGAAAATAATATATATGAAGACTTTTAGTCGGGATTTAGAGCCAATCACAGCACAGAGACAGCCTTGGCAAAAGTCACTAATGACCTTCTAATAGCTTCAGATGTTTGTGTCTGTCCTCGTCCTGTTAGATCTCAGTGCAGCATTCAACACTATTGACCATAATATTTTATTACAGAGACTAGAACAGTTAATTAGCATTAAAGGAACCGCCCTAAACTGGTTTAAATCCTATTTTTCTGATCGCTCCCAATTCGTGCAAATTAATGATGAGTCATCTGTGCGCACCAAAGTTAACCACGGTGTTCCACAAGGCTCTGTGCTCGGCCCAATTTTATTCTCACTATATATGCTTCCACTCGGAAACATTATCAGGACACACTCGGTAAATTTCCACTGCTATGCGGATGACACCCAGTTATAAAACCTGAACAAAGTAATCAAATAACTAAACTCCAAGCACGTCTCAAGGACATAAAAACCTGGATGACCCGCAATTTTCTCTTATTAAGCTCAGATAAAACAGAGTTTCTAATACTTAAACACCTTAGAGACACATTATCTAATGATGAAGCTGCGCTAGACGACATCGTCTTTGCTTCCAATGAAACATCAGGAACTTGGGAGTGATCTTCGATCCTGATTTATCCTTTAATTCACACTTAAAACTAGTTTCTAGGACCGCCTTTTTCCACTTGCGTAATATCTCCAAAATCAGACATGTCCTTTCTCAAAAGGATGCAGAAAAACTAATCCACGCCTTTGTTCCATCCAGACTGGATTATTGTAATTCCTTATTCTCAGGCTCCAGCAGGAAGTCGTTAAAGACTCTGCAGCTTGTCCTAAATGCTGCAGCACGTGTCCTGAAGAGAACCAGGACCAGAGACCACATGTCTCCTGTATTAGCTTCACTACACTGGCTTCTGGTTAAATCTAGAATAGAATTTAAAATTCTCCTCCTCACCTTCAAGGCCCTTAATAACATGGCACCATTATATCTTAAAGAGCTGTTAGTACCTTATCAACCCACTAGAGCACTGCGCTCCCAGAATTCAGGCTTACTTGTCGTCCCTAAAGTCTCTAAAAGTAGAGGAGGAGCCAGAGCTTTCAGCATCAAGCTCCTCTCCTGTGGAATCATCTCCCACATTCAGTTCGGGAGGCAGACACCATCTGTACGTTCAAAATTTCTCAGATACAAACGCTGCCATCTTGTGGTGATGACGTCATTTGCAGTCAGAATCTGTTCAGTAGTGGTGTTAGCGGCCCGGTGGCCGGTGGCTCTATGGTCGCGGATGGTTGTCATGGTGACGTTGAGGATGCTGACATGGACGTGGACTCTGACTGTGAAACTGGGTCAGTTGTAGGAAGCGCTTCTCAGAGCATTGATTTGTATTCTTTGGAGGAAATTAATATTTTCCTAGATGATACATTTGGGAAAACAGTGAATGTGAGAGATTTTTTCCCAGATATTGGAAAGTTCATTCAGTCAGTTACCACATTACAAAAGGTGGTGGGGCTGAATCTATTAGATGAAAAGAAACGTTACCGCCTAAAGAAATTAGTCACCGGGGTAAGGAAAGGGTTAAAGATATCAAACACAAAAATGTTAAAAAAGATGAAAGCGTCAAAATAAAGATGTTCTTAAATCACTGGGTGTTTCACTGTTGTTGTTTGCTGTTCTCTCTCTTCTATCTTCTCATGCAGGGTCTAAGGGTAGCATCATTAAATATGAACGGGGCAGAGATGCAAAGAAGAGAGCTGTGTTAGCGGAAACAATTAAGCAGAAGAGACTTGATGTTGTGTTTCTCCAAGAAACACATACTGACAGTCTCAATGAGATTGATTGGGGCTTATGGTGGGGTGGACAGCATGTCCTCAGCCATGGGACAAATATAAGTGCAGGAGTTGCCATTCTCTTTTCTACAATAGCCAATGTAAATATAATTTCTCACTCAGAAATAATTCAAGGCAGAATCCTGATTGTAAAAGCTGAAGTACAAGATTTTAAATTCAGTTTTATTAATATCTGTGCACCCAATCAAGGCTCTGAGCGGGAAAGAGTTTTTAAAATTTTAAACGAAACACTAAGTGGCATATACCAGGAGGAATGTATTGTGTTGGGTGGAGACTGGAACTGCTGCACAGATTTTAAGTTAGACAGGACGGGGGTGGAGCCACATGTTCAGTCATCTCTGCTTTTATCTGAGATCGTAACAAAAGTAGATCTGGTGGATGTGTGGAGGTTAAAGCATCCTTCAGCCCGGCAGTACACCTGGGTCAAAGTTTTAGATGGAAGGATCAGTGCAGCCAGGTTAGACAGGTTTTATCTTTCTGCCGCTTTTACTAATCAGGTTTTTAACTGTCAGATCCTCCCTGTTGGTTTTACTGATCACCATCTGGTTTTAATGGAGTTTATTTTATCCTCAACAGTAAAACCAAAGTCTTTTTGGCAGCCACACAAAGCAACGGGCAGGATGCAGAACGGCTCAAAACCAAGAGTCAGGATTTAAACTCCTTTTTACATGAAAGAGCCAAAGGAGCCTTGGTCAGAGCCCGCTTCACTAAACTACATGACATGGACGCTCCGACCACCTTCTTCTTTAACTTAGAGAAGTCGGTGGCTCGGAGGAAACAGATGGTGTCTCTGCGGCTCCCAGACGGAGAAGTGACCACCGAACCGGCTGGGATGAGGAAGCATGCAGTAGAGTTCTACTCAGAGCTGTTCAGAGCGGTTCACTGTGATGTGGACTCTGCTGCAGAGCTGCTAGAAGGACTTCCTCAGCTGAGTCCTGAAGAACAGGATACACTAAACTCTGACATCACCTTAGAGGAGCTGACCGCGGCTGTGTCGCAGATGGCGTCCGGAAAGGCCCCTGGAGTGGATGGATTACCTTCAGATTTTTTAAAACATTTCTGGGGTGTTTTGGGACGAGACATTTTAGACATTTTTAAAGAGTGTTTTAAAAAAGGGACACTTCCTACTTCCTGTCGACGCGCAGTTCTCTCTCTGCTGCCTAAGAAGGGAGATCTTAGCCTTTTAAAGAACTGGAGACCAGTGGCCCTTTTATGCACAGACTATAAGATCCTCTCCAAGGTTTTATCCAACAGACTGAAGACCTGCATCGAACAGCTGATCAACCCAGATCAATGTTACTGTGTGCCTGACAGATCCATGCTGGACAATCTGTTTTTAATAAGAGATGTGTGTGATGTGTGTAAATTATATAATGTAAATGTGGGTATTATTTCAATTGATCAAGAAAAAGCCTTTGACCGTGTGGATCACGATTTTTTATTTTCAACCTTGCAGGCTTTTGGTGTTCGGGGGGGGGGGGGGGTTCCTTTCCTGGGTCAAGCTGCTGTATAGTGGGGCTAGCTGTGTGGTGAAGGTGGGGGGAGGGCTGAGCTGTCCTGTGCCCGTCACGAGAGGCATCAGGCAGGGCTGCCCCATCTCAGGACAACTGTACAGCATCGCCATCGAGCCTCTTCTGTGCAGGTTGAGGAGCAGGCTGAGGGGTCTCTCTCTGCCGGGGCTGGCTCACAACCCTCCTGTGGTCGTCTCAGCTTATGCTGATGATGTTAATGTTTTTATCCATGACCAGCATGATGTCCAGCAACTTCAGGAAAGTCTGGTCTTTTATGGGAGAGCCTCTTCAGCCAGAGTCAACTGGGAGAAGAGTGAGGGGTTTTTAATGGGTCAGTGGAGCCCGGGGACTGAGCCTGGGAAGGGATGGATTAAAAGTTCTGGGAGTCCATCTAGGAAGTGAGGGATTTCAGAGGCAGAACTGGGAGGGGGTGCTGGAAAAGGTGGAAGCGAAGTTGTCTAAATGGAAATGGTTGCTACCTTATCTGTCCTACAGGGGAAGAGTTCTGATAGTGAATAACTTGGTCGCCTCGTCTCTTTGGCACAGACTTATTGTGTTGGTGCCACCTCCAGGTCTGGTTGAAGATGTGCAGCGTCGCCTGGTGAAGTTCTTCTGGTCTGGTCAGCACTGGCTGAGGGCAGCGGCCCTGTATCTCCCTGTGGCAGAGGGAGGTCAGGGTCTCATTGACATTGTGTCCAGAACTGCGGCCTTCAGACTGCAGACGGTGCAGAAGTTGCTGTACGGCTGTGGTCTCTGCTGGTTGGCTCCTGCTCGTCTGCTGCTCAGACAAGCTGGCCGGCTGGGGCTGGACAAACAGTTATTTCTGATCTCATCAACTGAAGCTGACCTGACTGGACTGACACTGTTCTACAGCTCAGTGGTGAACGCCTGGCAGACGCTGGAGGTCAAGCAGACTCCTGACCCCAGACCGGGGATATGGCTGTTTGAGGAGCCATTGTTTTACAATGATTTCCTGAGAACCGACACCTTTTCCTCTACAACGCTAAGGAATACGTTTATTGAGGCTGGCATCATCAAACTGGGCCACCTCACAAAGACATCCTGGGAAACACTCTGTGACGTCACCAACATCAGGTCCTCCAGAGTTCTGAAGAGGATCGTGGAAGAAATGTTGCAGTCCCTGTCTGTGCCACTGAGAGCGTTTGCTGAAAATCGTACTCTAGCTGACCAATGGGATGATGACTGTGAGTACCTGTTTCCCTCTCTGATCGTCAGCCCTGCTGCTGACGGGTGGCGAGAGGAGAGTGGACTGCTTCTTTCCTTCAAAACACCGGTGCTGGGTAGTTTCAGCTCTTGTGGGAAGAAGCAGCTTTATGTCAGCTGTGTGAAGGTGCTGAACCTTCGCTCTCTGGCTGGAGTCAAGGAGACGAGGTGGACTGAGGATTTTGCTGCAGGCTGCCCCCCCGAAGGCAGGTGGAGGGTCCTGTATAAACCTCCTGTTGAAAAACGGGTGGGTGACCTCCAGTGGAGGATTATACATGGAGCTTTAGCTACAAACAGACACAGAGCTCACCTGGACCCGAGCACTGGGGAGGGATGTGGTTTCTGTGGTGATAGGGAGACGGTAGAGCACCTGGTGGTGACTTGTCCTCGACTAGAGGTTTTATTTAGATTACTGCAGCAGTGGGTGGAGGCTCTGGGGGAGAACTTCTCTCTCCCGTTGTTTGTTTTTGGGCCTAAATACCACAAAGGAAACAGAGCAACACTCGTCCTAGTCAACTTCCTGTGCGGTATGGCTAAACTGGCCACCTGGAAGAGCAGGAAGAACCAGATGTTGGGTGAAGGCTGGACAGATGTGGAGAAGTGCTTCGAAGGTTTGGTAGCAACTCGCCTGAGAGT
>NC_047158.1:23432691-23437691 GCF_009819705.1 Hippoglossus hippoglossus | reverse complement strand
TCTGTTTTATTATTACTTCGTGTTCTTGTTAATCCTTGTGTTTATGGTTGTATATGAGTTGTTTCCTGTGTCTCTGGTTTGCCCACTCCCTGTGTTCTGTTTCCTGTTTTATTTTGTAGTTTCTGTTCCTAGTGTGTTTTCTTTCTTCACTTCCTGTCTGTGATTGTCTGCACCAGTCCTCATGTGTTCCACCTGTGTCCAATTGCCCCTGCCTTCCCTGTGTGTGTATATAAGTCTCTGTGCTCCCCTTTGTCCTTGTCGGATCGTCGTCGTGATGTCCTGTCATGTTTGTCGTGATCCCCTGTGCCCTTTGTATGCTTTGTCTCCTGAGCTCCCGTCCTCTGCATCTCCTGTGTAAGCCTCCAGTGTTTTCCCCTTTGTGCTTTTAGTTGTTTTTTCTGCTTAAGACTTTTTTCCATTAAAGGACACTTTTTGTTAATACTCTGCTTCTGGGTCCAACTGCTTCATAAACCCTGACACATTAGCTGTTTTGTGATTATTATACCTTAAGCGTGACACCATTAAATGGTGTTGCCTTTGGGCATTCAATAAATTTGGCTGTCAGATAAATATTATTTAGTTAATTAAAAATATGAACCAAAATAAAAATATTTATATTAAATAACTTTAATTGATTAAAGCTACCTCGGGGCACCACCCTTCAAAGGAAGGGAAAAGATTGCCAATTTATGCGTGCGAGTGAGTGAGTGAGAAAGTGTGCCTTTAAAATGGCGGCTGGCCACTATGAAGACGAAAGACCCCCTGGAGTGTTGGGGTCATGTGGCTGAGATCACATGTATGTGTTAAGTTTTGGGAGATGTGTGTGTGTGTGTGTTGGTGCCAGGTTAGAGAAAGTAGTTAGTTGCATGCAAAGAAAGACTGTGAAGAGCATAACATAACTAACATTAACTTTCAAATAACTTATAACCAAGTATCACAACATCAGAAATCAAACTGACTGACTAACGTGCATACTAACTAACTAACGTACAGACTAACTAACTAATTAACTAACCAACTAATTGACTAACTAATTAATTAACTTAGTAACTAAAAAAACAACTGACTTACTGACTGACTGACTGACTAACTAACTAAGTAATTAACCAACCAACTAACTATTTGACTAACTCACTAACCAACTAACTAACTAACTGACCGACTACCTAACTAACCAACTAATCAATAACTGGCTGACTGATAACCTGTCCTTTCCCCCTGCAGGCATGTGGTCATCGCTTTGTTAAACTCTATGGACCATTAGAAGTCAGGCAGATGATTGGCCGATGTTATCTCCTTGGAAACGACCTGCAGTTCAACGAGAGTGACATGAACTGGCAGAAGCCCGACCAGCCCTGCAGGTTGGTCACATGACACCAGTCACATGATGACACATGTCACATGACACAGTAACAAATGACATATATGTCACATGATATTGTATTTGTGTGTGTGTAGTCACCTTGGTGATGTCAGAGCTGAGGTCATGTGTAATGCTGGGATTTCAGCTTCCATCACTCAGACCGAGGTCATTGTAGGGTCACCTGGAAGCTACGAATGGCAAGGTACCATTCTATTCTATACTGTTCTATTCTGTTCTAGTCTATTATGTTCTCTCTCTGTATGTGTGTGTCTGTGTGTGTATGTGTCTCTCTGTGTCTCTGTGTATGTGTGTGTGTCTGTACGTGTGTCTGTGTGTCTCAATCAATCAATCAAATTTTATTTGTATAACCCATATTCACAAATCACAATTTGTCTCATAGGGCTTTAACATGGTGTGACATCCTCTGTTCTTAACCCTCAACAAGAGTAAAACTACTAAAACCTTTAACAGGTAAAGAAGGTAGAAACCTCAGAGAGACATGTGAGGATCCGTCTCCCAGGACGGACACAAGTGAACAGATGTCACGTGGAACAGAGAACATCACCAAGATAAAGGTTTTAGCAGCATTGATTAGGGTAAACATTTTGAAGCATAACTGAAGGTCAATGAATTGATGGATTAATGTCAGTAATGGTCGAGTATCTGAGGAGAAATACTATGTATCGAGCAGTCCTGCTTCAATCACAGTCTGTGGTCAGCTGCCACCACGATCAGGATCCACCATCAAGATCAGATGCCACTATAGTCCACAGTCATTGTCCACTGCCGCCATTAGGATCCATCATCAGCTGCCACCTCGGTCGTGGTCCACCACCAGTATCTGATGCCAACACGATAAAGGATCTGCCTTTATTATCACGATCAGCCAGCACGATGCAGAATCCGCCATACTGGATCCACCATTACGATCTCTGATACGCGATCCACAGATCACGATCCACAGCCGCGGCCCTGGATCTGCGAGCGATAAGGCAAAGGGACTCCGGGGAAGAAGTCAAGTCAGTAACATGTAGTGATGGGATATGAATTACTTTGATGTGATAACGATTGAGAAGAGGAAGGAGAAGCTGGAAAGAGAAGCTCCGTGTGTCATGTGTCCCCCGACCTTCTAGACCTATAGCAGCAGAACTAAGATCAGGTCTAAGACAAACCTGGACCAGCTCTAACTATAAGCTTTATCGTAAAGGAAGGTTTAGAGTCTACTCTTAAACGTACAGATGGTGTCTGCCTCCCGAACTGAAAGTGGGAGATGATTCCACAGGAGAGGAGCTTGATGCTGAAGCTCTGGCTCCTACTCTACTTTTAGAGACTTTAGGGACGACAGCCTGAATTCTGGGAGCTCAGTGCTCTAGTGGGTTGATAAGGTACTAACAGCTCTTTAAGATATAATGGTGCCATATTATTCAGGGCCTTGAAGGTGAGGAGGAGAATTTTAAATTCTATTCTAGATTTAACAGGAAGCCAGTGTAGCGAAGCTAACACAGGAGACATGTGGTCTCTTTTCCTGGTTCTCTTCAGGACACGTGCTGCAGCATTTAGGACAAGCTGCAGAGTCTTTAACGACTTCCTGCTGGAGCCTGATAATAAGGAATTACAATAATCACGTCTGGATGGAACAAAGGCGTGGATTAGTTTTTCTGCATCCTTTTGAGAAAGGACATGTCTGATTTTGGAGATATTACGCAAGTGAAAAAAGGCGGTCCTAGAAATTTGTTTTAAGTGAGAATTAAAGGATAAATCAGGATCGAAGATCACTCCCAAGTTCCTGATGTTTCACTGGAAGCAAAGACGATGTCGTCTAGCGCAGCTTCATCATTAGATAATGTGTCTCTAAGGTGTTTAAGTATTAGAAACTCTGTTTTATCTGAGTTTAATAAGAGAAAATTGCGGGTCATCCAGGTTTTTATGTCCTTGAGACATGCTTGGAGTTTAGTTATTTGATTACTTTGTTCAGGTTTTATTGACAAGTATAACTGGGTGTCATCCGCATAGCAGTGGAAATTTACCGAGTGTGTCCTGATAATGTTTCCGAGTGGAAGCATATATAGTGAGAATAAAATTGGGCCCCTGCTCTGGCCCCTGCTGCTCTGGCCCCTGCTCTGGCCCCTGCTCCGGCCCCTGCTGCTCTGGCCCCTGCTCCGGCCCCTGCTGCTCTGGCCCCTGCTCCGGCCCCTGCTGCTCTGGCCCCTGCTGCTCTGGCCCCTGCTCTGGCCCCTGCTGCTCTGGCCCCTGCTCCGGCCCCTGCTGCTCTGGCCCCTGCTCCGGCCCCTGCTCCGGCCCCTGCTGCTCTGGCCCCTGCTCTGGCCCCTGCTGCTCTGGCCCCTGCTCCGGCCCCTGCTGCTCTGGCCCCTGCTCCGGCCCCTGCTCCGGCCCCTGCTGCTCTGGCCCCTGCTCTGGCCCCTGCTCTGGCCCCTGCTGCTCTGGCCCCTGCTCCGGCCCCTGCTGCTCTGGCCCCTGCTGCTCTGGCCCCTGCTGCTCTGGCCCCTGCTCCGGCCCCTGCTCCGGCCCCTGCTGCTCTGGCCCCTGCTGCTCTGGCCCCTGCTCTGGCCCCTGCTGCTCTGGCCCCTGCTCTGGCCCCTGCTGCTCTGGCCCCTGCTCTGGCCCCTGCTCCGGCCCCTGCTGCTCTGGCCCCTGCTGCTCTGGCCCCTGCTCTGGCCCCTGCTGCTCTGGCCCCTGCTCCGGCCCCTGCTGCTCTGGCCCCTGCTCCGGCCCCTGCTGCTCTGGCCCCTGCTCCGGCCCCTGCTGCTCTGGCCCCTGCTCCGGCCCCTGCTGCTCTGGCCCCTGCTCCGGCCCCTGCTCTGGCCCCTGCTGCTCTGGCCCCTGCTGCTCTGGCCCCTGCTCCGGCCCCTGCTGCTCTGGCCCCTGCTGCTCTGGCCCCTGCTGCTCTGGCCCCTGCTGCTCTGGCCCCTGCTCCGGCCCCTGCTGCTCTGGCCCCTGCTGCTCTGGCCCCTGCTGCTCCGGCCCCTGCTGCTCCGGCCCCTGCTCCGGCCCCTGCTGCTCTGGCCCCTGCTGCTCCGGCCCCTGCAGCTCTGGCCCCTGCTCCGGCCCCTGCTGCTCCGGCCCCTGCTGCTCTGGCCCCTGCTGCTCTGGCCCCTGCTGCTCTGGCCCCTGCAGCTCTGGCCCCTGCTGCTCTGGCCCCTGCTGCTCTGGCCCCTGCTGCTCTGGCCCCTGCTCCGGCCCCTGCTGCTCTGGCCCCTGCTGCTCTGGCCCCTGCTGCTCCGGCCCCTGCTGCTCCGGCCCCTGCTGCTCCGGCCCCTGCTGCTCCGGCCCCTGCAGCTCTGGCCCCTGCAGCTCTGGCCCCTGCTCTGGCCCCTGCTGCTCTGGCCCCTGCTGCTCTGGCCCCTGCTGCTCTGGCCCCTGCAGCTCTGGCCCCTGCTGCTCTGGCCCCTGCTGCTCTGGCCCCTGCTGCTCTGGCCCCTGCAGCTCTGGCCCCTGCTGCTCTGGCCCCTGCTGCTCTGGCCCCTGCTGCTCCGGCCCCTGCTCCGGCCCCTGCTCCGGAGAGGAGCAAGAGGGAGGGAGGAGAGGAGCAGGAGGGAGGGAGGAGATGAGCAGGAGGGAGGGAGGAGAGGAGCAAGAGGGAGGGAGGAGAGGAGCAGGAGGGAGGAGAGGAGCAAGA